>NC_089832.1:13157674-13365174 GCF_035046505.1 Tiliqua scincoides
CTACTGCATCACAGACGTGAAACAACAAGCAGTGGAGGGAGCCCTCATCCCACAGCTCATGCAAGGGGTCAGACAGTCGCCCTCACGCTGAGAGCAGTTGCATTGGGCCAGTGTGGGCTTCAACAAATCTCCGGAGGGCCAGAGGCTCATTGGAGACCGGGGGCTCCCTGAGGGCCGCATTGAAAGGCCTTGAGGGCCGCAAGTGGCCCCAGGGCCAGGGTTTGGGCACCCCTGTCTTAAGCAATACTTTCGGTTTCATCAGGGAAGTAAAACCGCATGAGACGCCTCAGAAGGCTTTTTGAGTGATGGTGAGCATTGCTCAAGGCTTAGTGAGCCTCGGTAAGTATCCCGGAGGAGGTAGCATGATGGAGGGGGCCAGCATGTCATGGACCTGCCCCTGACAAAATTATCCCACGTAGGAAAAGTCAAAATTCCCTGTTTGTTGGGGGGGGGGGGGGAGAGAGAAATTTACATGGCTTTTTTTTAATTTGCAAAAAAAAATAAATCACCATAAAAACATTCAACTGCAGTCGATTCAATTAATTTTACAAAGATGTCAAGATTCATGCACAGAAGAGAAAAATGAAAATGTTTCGGGAAGATGGAATGTGCTGACCCTCAACACAGCTTTACAGCTATTTTAATGCAAAGGCAATTTTAAAAATAATAGTCTTAATGTAGTTTAAAAAAAAAAAAAAAGAAACCAAACACACATGAAACCCCAAACTAATCGTGTGTGCCCCCCCATTACCCTTTTACTACATGGTTTCAATTAGCAATTTCTCCTTCTCCTCAAAGATACAAATTGCTCTTTTTTTTTCTCTGGAGGACATTATGAGATGATAGAAATTCCCCCGACGACATCAACCAAAAGCCAGGCGTAAGCTCAATTGGAAGCATACGTCTCTATAGTCTTGCCGGGATGATTTGTTGGTGTGGGAACATTGCGCATGTTCAAGAATTCCCTTCAAAGTGTGCTTCTGGCCTATGGTTACATGCAAGGCTCTCCTCCAACCCATTCGCTCTTACATTTTATACAGACAAGGCCGACAGATGACAAATAATGCATGTTTTCAATCTGAGCCCGGCCTCGCTCTCTTTGAAGTCATTAGGGAAGAGGCGATGGTATTATTTAAAACCTCTCGCAGCCACATGTGGAAAAGGTTAGGCTACAGGTGCACCGATGACTTCGCCCAGATGCTATGTGGCAACATTGAGAGGATAAACATTCGATTCACTCCGGGTTCCTTTGTAGTGTAAATCTCATCGGTCAGAAGGACACAGACGAAACTCACGGAGTGAGCAGACAGAACAACACAGGGGCGCAACCAAAAATGTTGGGACACCCAAGTGAACATTCAGAACATAAGAAGAGCCCCACTGGATCAGGCCAAAGGCCCATCTAGTCCCGTTTCCTGTGTCTCATAGTGGCCTACCAAGTGCTTCAGGGAGCACACAAGACAACAAGAGACCTGCATCCTGGTGCCCTCCCTTGCATCTGACATAGCCCATTTCTAAAATCAGGAGACTGCACATACCTTTCATGACTTGTAATCCATGATGGACTTTTCCTCCAGAAATCTGTCTAATCCCCTCTTAAATTAGGTGAGATGCCATCACCACATTCGGTGGCAAGGAGTTCCACAGACTAATTACACGCTGGGTAAAGAAATATTTTTTTGTCTGTCCCAAGTCTCCCAGTTTAACTCAATTTAAGTGGATGTCCCCTGGCTGCGGTGTTGTGTGAGAGGGAACAAACCGCTCTTTGGAAAGAACCATGGACCATTATTCAATCTCACAAGTTGTGCGTGCCAGCAGCACACTCCAAGCTCTTTGGCTGCTGAGACACACAAAACTCTCTAGACCATGCCGTAATGGCATGGAACACATTTGCACCTGAAACCCCAGTGAATGGGCAAGCTTGTGCCCAAAGCAAGCATTCTGAAGATAGCTTGCGCACCACAAGCTTCCACACCAGGATTATTATGCTATATCGAGAGATAACGTCAAGGGTGACTCTGTGCCAAGCAATTGTGCCCCATGTCCAGAGCAAAGTAATTGAACAAGGTTATTTGAGAATGTACTGCGGTATGTATTTATTGTGCCTTTATGCGCTCATGTCTGAAGACCACTGAGCATCACAGCACAAGAATTAAGACTCATGTCATAGTCAGATCTATGGGCCCTCTGGTTCACGTCCAGCAGTTCCACAACCTCCCACAGTCTGGGCCACATGCAACAAATCTGCTGCAGGGTTGGCTATATATTTTTTGACATTTTACACCACCTCCCTCCAAGGAACTCAGAGTTGTATGCACGGTTTCTCCCCCGCTTTTGTCTTCACAACAACCCTGGGAGGTAGGTATGGCTGAGAGTTCATGACTACCTTAAGGTCACCTAGTAAGCTTCATGGCAGAGTGGAGATTTGTGTCTGGATCTTCCAGGTCTCAGTCCAACTCCCAAACCACTACACCCTCCTGACTACCTGTCCCCTACAGATCTGGAACCTGTGTCAACCCATGGTAAAAGTGTTAAAATGACACTCTCTTCATACATAGAACAATAAGAAACTGTCACGTCTTTGATCCATCTAGAAATGCATTGTCAGTTCTCCAGAATTTCAAGGGTGGTTCTTTCCCAGCCTACCTGAGCTTTGAACCTGGACTCTTCTGCATGCAAACCAGGGGCTATTTCACCAAGCTGCAGCCTCTTTCCACTTTGCATACCACATTCCTCTTGTGCAGTGGGCCCCCCCCCCCAATTTTGCATTTATAAATATTCTACCATGTTGACTCTTTTTCTGTGAGCTCTCAAACTGCACTAAGGAATCTCACCTTTCTCTATCCAGTCTGGCAAATGGCTCATTATGCTGCTCACACAGAGAGGAAGCCCATAAGTGCAAGAGACAAATGCAATTCAGCAACAGAAAGTCTACTGCTGAATCAAACCAAAGATCCATATGGATCAGGGGTGCCCAAACCCCGGCCCTGGGGCCACTTGTGGCCCTTGAGGACTCCCATCCGGCCCTCAGGGAGCCCCCAGTCTCCAATGAGACTCTGGCCCTCCAGAGACTTTGCTGGAGCCTGTGCTGGCTTGATACAACTGCTCTCAGCTTGACGACCAACTGTTCAACCTCTCACGTGAGCTGTGGGACAAAGGCTCCCTCCACTGCTTGCTGTTTCACGTCTGTGATGCAGCAGTGGCAGCAAAGGAAAGGCTGGCCTTGCTTTGTGCAAGGACTTTTATAGGCCTAGAGCTACTACAAGACCTCATTCATTCATATAAGTTCCAACTCTAATATATTCCTTTATGTAAATTTATTCAAATTTGAAATGTAAATTAATTCTTTTTTTGTAAATTTTGTAAATGTAAATTAATTCTCTATTTTTTGTTTTTCCTATCACAGTGTCAAAGAGATGATGTGGCCCTCTTGCCAAAAAGTTTAGACACCCCTGATCTGGATTAACACTCTGTCTCCAGGATAAGCTGTAAAGGTGCTTCTGAGAAGCTCAGAAGCTTCTGAGAAAATCAATTTATGATGGAGCTCCCCACCTCCTGTTGGACTGTAATTACAGATACACTGCATCTAAGAGTGGAGGTTCCACGTTAGTGATTGTTTGCATAAGCTCACATACTTATTGTGGAGTCAGAAATTATATTTTTTGCACTCACAGTCTTCCTTTCTGTCTGAGCATCTCGATCCCCAAAGTGCGAGTCGCACGAGGATCGCCTTTGCCCGGTCTCCCCATCGCACGAGACATGGAGAGCTTTCTCCACTGCCAATCTAGGGGTAGTATGCTAAACTAAAACAACAGAAAATTGTACGTGGCAATACAAAACACACACGTTAAACAAAGCTTATGTTCCAGGGGAAAAAAATATTATAATTCACACAAGATATAAAGAGGAGTAAACACCTTGTATCTGAAGAGTCTTGAGCTCTGCAAACTTTAGGTGGGTTTCACCAGGAAAAAACAAAGTTCTTATATCTGGAAAGAAAAACACTGTTAAAAAAAAGCATTTGCATAGTAATGGAAGTAGAATGCTATCATTTCATATGCTGCTCTATATGTGCATGTGTCATATATAGCATACAGTCAGAGCAGAAAGAGGCTAAGGTTTCAGATATGAAAGATCTCTGCAGAGGGGAACATTTGTTTATTGTCCTTATGGGTTCAGAGCCTGCCCACTTCTGGGGTTCCAAGGCCTGCTCAAGACATCCAGATCTAATGCAAGGGAGGCATGCTCTACCCTCATTACCTGGTACAGCGCTAGCTGCAACCTGCACTCCCCGTCCTCCTGCTCTAGAGGAACAGAGCGGAAGAGGAAAAGCGGAGCAGAGGAGAATGGTAAGTTAGATTGTCTTGACGCTCTAGCCCACCACTCTCTTCTCCTTCATGTGTCTTCTTCCACTTAGTTCCCCTCTTCCTTTTGAATCAATAAGAACATAAGAACAGCCCCACTGGATCAGTCCATAGGCCCATCTAGTCCAGCTTCCTGTATCTCACAGCGGCCCACCAAATGCCCCAGGGAGCACACCAGGTAACAAGAGACCTGCATCCCGGTGCCCTCCCTTGCATCTGGCATTCTGACATAGCCCATTTCTAAAATCAGGAGGTTGCACATACACATCATGGCTTGTAACCCATAATGGACTTTTCCTCCAGAAACTTGTCCAATCCCCATGGAGACAGGCTTCTCAGTCAGCCTCATGGATGGGCTGGCTTTGGGCTGTTCACGTGGAGATTCCTTATCCCAAAGCCAAATGACTCATTCAAAAATAATATAACACAGTATAGCCCTTCTGGAGCTATACCCCTCCAGAACGCAGGTGGAAACATCTCAGGAATGAATGGCTTTCCATGGAAATGAGTCTAACCCTACACTGTGGGTTGCAGGGAGGACATAACCTTGGGCATCTTGCCTCAAACGGGCTAGATTTCTCTATTAACAAGGAGAACTTGAGTTGAGAGAGAGAAAAAACTGCAGCTTAGTTCAAATTAAGCCAAGGACAACTCCATTCCAAATGGTCAGAAGTGAGACTTGGTGACACCTTGTAAGGTTAAGAAACTCCATTTTCCCCTAATAACAGTCACACTCCAGAATTTGCAGTCATTCCAACCCTGTTTTCATTCATGATTCAAGCTCATTTGGCACAAAACAGATCTGACCTGGCACCCTTGTCTCTACAAACACTGTTTCTCAAACTGTGGGTCAGGACCCACTAGGTGGGTCACAAGCCAATTTCATTTCGATGTCTATTTTATTTCTAATATATTAGACTTGATACTACCATGGTATCTGACTGCATTTGGTGAAATGTTACAGGTCTGTACTTTTAACAAGCTACTATACACGTGCTTTGAACGATGATAATCAATGAGACCTACTCCTGGGTAAGTGTGAATAGGATTGAAGCCTTTGGTATGTTTGGGGAATGACAGAACAGCAACTACTTGGGAGAGCTAGAGTGTTCATTATTTTAAACAAATTTACGAACTTGTACTTATTGTAAACTTTTAAGAGTCCAAGCCTATGCATGTCTACTCAGAAGTAAGTCCCATTATAGTCAGTGGGGCTTACTCCTAGGTAAGTGTGAATAGGATTGCAGCCTAATTTACTTACTTGATTTGATTTTGTTATATGGAGGATGTTAAAAAATTTTCCTGCTTGATGATGTTACTTCTAGCCATGACATCATGGGGTCCCGACAGATTGGCATTCTAAAAAGTGGCTCCTGGTGTGAAAAAGTTTGAGAACCACTGCTCTACAGCAGTGGTTCTCAAACTATGGGTCAGAACCTACTAGGTGGATCGTGAGCCAATTTCAGGTGGGTCCCTATTCATTTCAATATTTTATTTTTAATATATTAGACTTGATGCTCCCATGGTATGTGACTGCATTTGGGGCAATGTGACAACCTGTGTTTTTAACAAGCTACTATATTTATTCTTTTAACAATGATAGTCAATGGGACTTACTCCTGGGTAAGTGTGGGTAGGATGACAGCCTAGGATTGTTACAAATTTTCCTACTTGATGATGTCACTTCTGGTCATGACATCACTTCTGGTGGGTCCCGACAGGTTCTCATTCTAAAAAGTGGGTCCTAGTGCTAAATGTGTGAGAACCACTGCTCTGCAGAATTGCTCCTCTCAAGTTTGTTCAGTAAAAACGCTACTTTGAATATCTGATCAGCTTTTCCTGGGTCCCTGAAGAATCCTGCACTGTTCATTTTGCCAAGAGCTACCAACTTCAATTTTCCTTCCTGTTCAGATTTTTCCCCCTTCCATCTTATCTGTCTTTACTAGTTCTGATTAAAAATGAATTATATTCCATATCAGTCCCACCTCCCAAAAAAAACCCATGGACCTTGAAAACAAGTTTTTGTCATATATTAAACAATAACAGCAGAAACATGCCAAAAAAGTGAAAATCCACAGGCATTCTTAAAACAACTGATGACATGTGCTTTTCTTTAAATACAGAATGTGGATGTTGAATAAAGAATGAGAAATGTCCTCTGAGACTGAGGGTCTTCAAAAAGTGGGTTGTGCTCCAATCTCAAGTGAGTCATGCTAGTGCTTCTGACACTGTTTAGGTTTGGGCTCAGGTGTGTACGGTTTAAATCAGGGCTGTCAAACTCGCTTCATGCAAAGGGCCACAGTTTCCTTAGCACCTACTAAGGCCCAGAAGTGACATCCTTAAGCAGGAAGTGACATAATTAAGCAGATGATGCCCAGAAATAAGCACTTGGTTCTCACAGAGGAACTCATGCTGCCAATGACAGAAGAGAAAATGTGCAAACCTTGTTCATAAATTGATGGAGCCCAATTATCACCCTGGGATAACCCAATTATAATGGGGGGGGGGAAGAGATAAATGGCTTCTGGGAGTGCATTCGGCCCATGGGTCTTATTGTTTGATACCCCTGATTTAAATAGTCACCAGAGTTAGGAATGGAATTTGGAATCGATTCCAGAACTCAGATTTCAGATCCCAAATCTCAACTCTGGACTGATGGTTTTTGAAGACCATCCGTATCACTCCAAGAGGGGAAAAGTCCCTCTGGCTGGCCCACGCCTGCCTCTTGAGCACGTCAGGTATGCCATAAAATTTCAATGATGCCTTTAAATCTGAATGGTTTCAAGCTGTTGTAAACTCTCCCGGCAATCAAAAATAATCTGTCAGGGGACCGTGCCACGGCCTGATATGACGTGAGATTTATTGAAGGGTAAATCATGTCATTTATGCATCAACTCACAGGAGGAAGGAAGGGAAGGGGGGGGAAAAGGGAAGGCAGGCAAAAGCAATCCCCATGCAGTTAATTTAATAATAGACTGGAAAGCAGTGATTACTGTTTCAGGTGCATCGGCTCTTTTGGGGGAAGCGGTTGGCCCACTTCTGCAACAAGCTGTGCGCGTCAAAGCCCCGAGGAATACGTAGCAAGTGTTTTGCTAAAAACCTTTCGGGATCAAGAAGTGGTTTAATGAGGAACAAAAGCCCTTTCCGTTGGGATCTATTGTGCAAGTGAACCTCCTTTCCCCCCTCTGCCACGAGGCACCCCCCCTCCAAAAGCGTAAGAAAGAAACATGTTTGACCCCTGCAACAAATGTGCAGGAATAAAAATTTCAGGGATACATTTGCACTGTGAGCAAGCCAAACCCGGGAGCTTTTAAAGGAACCATGTGATCTACTGTTATTGGGTTAGGGCACAGTCCTAACACACTTTCCAGCACCGACATAAAGGCAGTGCAGCTCTCAGGTAAGGGAACAAACTTTCCCTTACTTTGAAGACACCCAACTGCAGGATGCAGTACATGTCCCATTGGCACAGCTATGCCTTTGGAAAGTTGGTTAGGATTTGGGCCTTAGCCTTGCTGGTTCTTTGGCCACAGCTGCCTGGCAGCACTGAAACAAAATTCCTGCCTCATCTTCCTTAAGTCCTGGGTTGAAGATCTACTGTGGGCATCAATCCTACATCAATTTGCGCACACCATTTGCGGTACCACTGCGGCATTTACTTCAGTGGAGCATAAGATCTGCTACGGTAAAAAAGCCCATATTGTTGTTGGCATCCTTCAGTCTTGGAAGACTATGGTATCGCGCTCTGAATAGTGTTCTGGAACAGTGTCCTCTCCAGTGCGCGAAGCCTGGGTAAAGTAGATATGGAGGATAGGCTGTTACCCATGCAGCAAATCCCCCCTCTCCACGTCGCTGAAATGCTCCAATGGAAAGGCAGAAGCCAATACGGTTGGTTCTAGCGGCGTCGCAGGAGTTGCCAGAACGTGACTGTGTTCAGCCATGAACTGCCTCAGGGACTCCGGCTCCGGATTTTGCCTCGAGCTTGACTCCTGAAGCCTTTTCCACAACTGGATGTAGCCACAAGGCAGTGGAGGTTTGGGATCAGAGTTTTCCTTCTCTCAGATGAGCTGCCTTCCCAGGCTGACGAGTCCCATCTACCCGGTGGCTGTTTAGTCGCCTCTTACAACAAGTGCAGCCAAACTGAGGGCCTATTCTTATCCCCAGCCCTCAGGGGATAAGGGGATAAGCCCATAAGATTGGGCCATACGTTATCCTCGTTGAAAGAAATATCATTTTCATCTCTGGGGTCTCTCTGTTCCATCACTCTGCAAAAAAAGTAAAACTCAGATCCCCTTTCAGAGAACGTTCTCACTATGTAGGTCATCGCTGGGTCGGACGTTTTCTAAACTGGCAGCGACAAGCCCTTTGATATTTCAGCACGGCTGCCCGAGGAGGGCGTACATCTGAAGCGTCTCTGGGATGCTGACTGATTCACATTTGCTCAACAGATTAGCTGAAATAAGCATAATAAATGAAAGAGAATAATTTTTTGGTTGCAAGGGAAAAAAAAAACACCAGCGCACTGAACGGAGGCTTGACTTATAAGAAGTGGCAGCTCCGATGGCCCAAGGCCGAGAATTGGTTTTGCCACTTGGTAATTGACTGATTCACTTGAGTGGCCATTTTCTGCCTGATTTCCGCATAGTCTCGTCACCTGCTCCGTGATTGCGGCGGCCAAGTCAATTGTACTTGGCTGAGCGCTGATGGTCCCGGGCGCATCATGTTGCATCTCAACAGAAAACTTTGCAGGATAACGAGGGAGCTGTTAACAAGACTCCTTCCCTATACCAGGAATGGCACCCTTTCCACCCCACCTCCATACATGCTCTTATATCTGGGAGATAAGGGCTACATTTTGTCTCAATCGGCTTGTTAAGAGGCCAGAACAGCTGGACTGGAAGGGGCAAAATGGCCATCTAGGCTAGACCCTTGCTCTGAAACAGGGTTGTACACCCACCATGAAGCAGGACACACAAGCCAACCCACAAGGAAATACTATCAGAGGGAAGATATAGGAGGAGAAACAACAAGGCAAAATGGAAGTCAATACTCGTAGCATAACATAAAAGTTCTGCTGGACCAGGTCAAAGTCCCCTCGAGCCCAGAATCCTGTTTCCTACAGGGTCCACCAGCTGCCTCCAGGAAGCCCACAAGTTAGAGGTGAAGGGTAAAGCCTCTTCCTGCGGCCCGGATGCAGAGATATACTTCCTCTGAACCCAGAGCTAGTGCTAGTAGCCAAGATAGACAAGTCCTCCATAGCCCTCTCTTATCTCCTTCCCAAACCAGCCAAGTTGGTGGCCATCATCTCTTGGTGATGAATTGCACAGACTGTTACCCTGTACATACCTGATCTCGTCTGATCTCAGAAGCTAAGCAGGGTCAGGCCTGGTTAGTACTTGGATGGGAGACCGCCTGGGAATACCAGGTGCTGTAGGCTTATACCATGATCTTGGAAGCTAAGCAAGGTCAGGCCTGGTTAGTACTTGGATGGGAGACCGCCTGGGAATACCAGGTGCTGTAGGCTTATACCAAAGTCTTCCGAGACTGACGGTTGCCAACCATTACTTAGGGGTTGTGTGAAGGAGCACTCCATCAATTAATGTAGCTGGATGGATGGCTATTTGGATAAGTACCAAGAAGGAGGGGCTAAAGCTCAGTGGAAGAGAATCTGCTTGGCGTACAGTAGCTCCAAGATTCAATCCCTGGCCTCTCCAGATAGGGCAGAGAAAACTAGATTTATTTTATTTATTTATTTATTTATTTTTCACATTTCTATACTGCCCTTTCTCCAAGGAGCTCAGGGCGGTGTACACAGCTGCTCCCCTCCTTTTTGCCCTCTCAACAACCCTGTGAGGTAGGTGAGGCTGAGAGAAAGTGACTGGCCCAAGGTCACTCAGGAAGCTTCCTGACTAAGAGGGGATTCAAACCTGGATCTTCCAGGTCTTCCATTTGCCTTTGATGACGCTACGCAATGTGAACACTGACTGGCCCTTTGGTCCGGTGACATCATCACACGTGCCATGTGCTCCCTGGCTGGCTGGGATCATTTTGCAAGAAGGAAAGAGCCCAGTGTGGGGAAAATGGCACTGAAGCAGCTGCTAGAAGAGGCAGTGGGCTAAGAGGTGTGAAGAAGGCGAGGATGGGGGAGGGGCATTCTGAGCCCCTTATACACCCCCCTTCTTGTGCTAAAGCAACAATCACTGAAAAACTGCTTTGTTCATCTCTAACAAATAATGACATGGGTCTGAGCAATAGATGCAAATGTCAAAGGCACAAATCCCTTTGGTTCAGAAGTGACTTGGGGTCTTAAGGCTACTTCTGCAATTACGAGCTGCAAAACAAACAAACCACAACCAATGCTCTGAGGAGGGCAGAGGGCAGACCTTGCTGTGCCCCCCCTGCCTGCTCAATACTCTACGGCAGGGGTGCTCACACTTTTTTGGCTCGAGAGCTACTGTGAAACCCAGCAAGGCCCGGAGATCTACCAGAGTTTTTTTTACAATGTTCGCGCCATCATAACATATAACATTTATGTGTACAATGTATGTTGGTGTACCTTGAGCCCCACTGAGTATAACAGGACTTACTCCTGAGTAGACATGCCTAGGATTAGGCTGTGAGGCTAGCCACACAGGCAATCCTAGCCACACTTACCTGGGAGTAAGCCCCATTGAGTACAATGGGCCTTACTCCCGGCGTTTCCTCCCAGAGGCACCTGAAGGGGGGGGTCGGCACTCCGCGATCTACTCATTTTGCCTCGCGATCTACCGGTAGATCGCGATCCACCTATTGAGCACCCCTGCTCTATGGAATGGTCCCCCTGAGTTCACGCACCACTGCAGTGATTCAACCTATCGCACAATCAGGGATGGCCCATCTGTGAGGCCAAATGACATGGTTGTCTCAGGCAATGGACTGGTTGAAGGTGGCAGGTTAGCTGCACTCACCCCTCACCTTCGGCAGCCTCCACCCCAATCATCTGATCGGCCTGGTCTGTCCCTGCCTTCTTGCCAGGTCCTCCAGAGGTGGTCAGTCATCCCCTTCACCCGTCCCTCTCATTTCAAAAACTGGAGCATCTCCGTCTCCTCCTCCCCACATTTCCACTCCACTCTTTTTGAAACAGCCAAGGCAGAAAAAGGAAGTGGCCATCCAAAGCCCTGGGATCGAGCCCAAAAACGGGGAGAGGAGGACAAAGAGAAGGCAGCAATCCTATACCCCAGTGGTTCCCAAACTGTGGGACAGGACCCAATAGGGGCTCACAACCTGATTTTTGTTGGGTGATGGAAAGTTCAGATAACTAATTGCCTCAAGCCCTGAGGCAATTCAAAAATCAGACACTGTAGCTGCTAATTCCCCTGCAAAGAGCTCAGCTCCTACAGTTTGCAAGATAGCTGCTAATGGTCCTCCAGTTGGCAAGCATGTGTAAATATAGAGAGAGAACGTTTGAGGGTCTTTTTCTGGTTATTGTAAATAAAAAATATTGCTTCTTGCTATATCTCCTTTTTTTAACAGGCTGGTCAACTAAGTGGTCCAACTGAGTTTTATTTTAAATGATAGATCCTGGTGCTAAAAAGGTTTGGGGAAACCACTATTCTACACTCTTAAGCAAACAAATAAATAAAAGTCTTCCTTTTGTAGACAGCTCAGGTACAGGAAAGGGCAGTCAGTACCAGATAAGAAGCTCACTCAAAATATTATTCTGCATACTGCCGTATCGGAAAAGCCCATCTAATCAAATCCTGAGTTACATAATCACCAATTAAGAGGACTTTTTGCAAGTGAACCTGTTCGTCCGGGGCTAAAATCAGCCACAGCCACCAGAATGGAAACCACAGCAAAGGGAGTGAACATGCTTTCAACCTATTTGGTACCCAACATATGTTTCTGCGTGATTCAGCCACGATCTCCGGAATCAAAGTCCACGATCTGGCAAGCTTAATCTGTTAATAAAATGAAAAGGTGACCTTGCTTAATGTAATAAGTCGGTGTAGAAATACTCTTTCGACACATTAAAGAACTCCGGAAAGGTTATCAGTGCTCTCCTTTAGAGGCAGTTGCTCTTTCCTTCTCTTTTTTTTCCCCCAGCCAATTTCTCAGAACAATATTTTCCATTCCTATAACACAGGTTATTATTACTACATATTATGACAAATATGTACATGTTGTTTTCAACAAAAAGAAGCTCCCAAATCAGTTTACAGAGCACAAATAAATTGCTAAAGGCTCCCCTGTCCCAAAAGGGCTCACAATCTTAAAAAAAAAAAAGGTGGAACAGGAATACCAGCTACAGCCGTTCAAAACTGAGCTGGGTTCGACAGGGACCACCACCACCCCTGCCAAATATAAGCAATTCACCATTTTAAAAGGTGCACTTTCTGGTGCCCGAGGACCAGCAGCTCCCCTCATGGAAGTAATATAGGCAGACTGCTACTGTTACTTCTCTTCAACTTCCTTCTCCCCAGATTGAAAAGGCAGAGGGGAATGGAGCAGAAGAAAAAGCGTAGAGAGGAGAGTGGTAGGCTAGAACATCAGGGAGGCAGTAGAGATGAAGACAGTGGTGGGCTAGAGCGGTGGTCTTCCATCTTTTTCATGCCATGACCCCAATAAATAAAGTATGAGACTGGGAACCCACTGTCGGACCCACCTCCCTCCCAAGATGCTGTCTACTCACCCCCATTACACCCTCCCAGCAACGTACACTGTAACCAAATATTCTTATTAGAGAGAGCAGAAAAATTATCTTGAGGCCTGGTACTATAGAAAGTTATTTTAGCACAATTGCTAGAAACCTGAGCAGGACTGGGACACAATCTCCTACCTGAAGGGGTACACCAAGTGCCTCCCCCTTTACCTGGTGGTGTCTTTTTCATTCCCGTAAGTTGCCACGGCCCCACAAACGAGCCTTTGCAACCCCATTGGGGTCATGAGCCCAAGGTTAAAGAACAATGGGCTAGAGCTTCAGGAAGGCTATAGGGGGAAGACAGTATTAGGCTAGACTAGAGAATCAGAGAGGCTGAGATCAAGTGGCTCGACGAAGGCCACCTAGTGAGTTCACAGTGACTGTGGAATTCAAATTAGTGATGGCTTCAAGTCTCTTCCCTCCTATGCCACACCCACTTGCCGTGGTGTCTTCTCCGCCAATTTGACACGAGCCATGGAGGATTGGTCCATCTGTACCCAAGACGCTCTAGCTCCCTGTAACTCTAGAAATAGGGTTTCTCGAACACCTATCCTGCAAACCAACTTTCAGAGCGTTTTCTGCCGGCTCACTGCCGGCACAAATAAATAAATAAAGGCAAGTGGGGGTCCTTTTGCTTACTTAAGCCTTAGAAAAGAAATTGCTTCCATACCAACGATGCATCCCTTTGCAATTCATAAATATGTGGAATATTTATTTTCCGGGGAAGTCATTTTAATCTAATTTATTGCCTTTTTATGGAGTGTTAGACCAACTTCTGATTCCTAGCCTGTCTTGAACGGCAGCAAATTACCGCAAACATAACCTTCAACGCTGCTCCATAAAGCAAATATTTATCTAATTTGGGATTCTGTACAGACTAAAGAGCGTGATGGCTGGCTTTTTTGGGTGTCAAAAGCAAATAAGTGCCTGCATTATTTCTACTGGCTGTACAGACTAAAGGGGGCAGCGCCATCAGTCAAGCAATTCTAAGAGCTGCCGTTACCACTTAAGATTTTTATTATTATACATGACTCTCTTTTATGTTACAGTGGAGAGACCGAGGCAATCCTTTAAGAAGAACCAAAACTCCAGGGCAGTAATAGACTGCAACCCAGCCGGATTACAACGGCTTTCAAAATGTGATGACCGGTGCATTAAAAATTGAGTAACCCATAATGTCCTTATCTCCTCCCATAATAGGAAATGCCGCCATAACAGCTGTGCTCTGTAGCGACCCACGTATGCTGCTCCAACTCTAGCACCATCTCATCCTGAACTAGAGCCACCCCACAAGCACAATGACAGGTCTCTACAGGGGTGGCATTAAAGATCAGCCTTGACTGGCCAAGGGCTCATTGAAGGACCCACTAGGCCAGGCTAACGTCCTAACACTCCCTCCTCCCCAGCACCTGTCAGCCATTGCATATTCCCCTCCCCTATTTGAAGATAGGGATGTTGGGAGGACTTGGCTTCTTCATTGGTAACACTGGGGGATCATTGAGGGACAGTGATGAGCTATGCCCCAGGGCGTCTGGGTGCTGGAGGTGTCCATCTAATTTAAACCAGATATTTCAAAACGATGAGGTTCCATTCCATCATACATGTTCTCTCTTGGAACCAGCTTGTTCCCATTTGGGGGATGGAATTTGGGGGGTAGGAATACCCCTCCCTCTACAGCTCCCCACGCCCCACCCCACTCTTAGAAGTGGCTTTTTTCAGGGGGCTTGAGAGGAGACTGCAAGGAGCAACAGAGGGTGGTGAAATTGGACTACACAGCTGCTATTGCATGTCTACAAGCTAGGATACAGCCCAATCCATCCATTTGTTTTCTTTAGGCTATGTTGTCTAAACTTCCTAGGTTATTTAATTTATTTTTATTTCCATGCATGCAATCTTCCTTGGAGAAACGATGGGGTGGAAAAGTAGGGATATAAATATTTTAAATATATGATTAGGGTTCTTATGCACAGCCTGCCAGATGTAGGCGGCCGGATTAGGCCTAGTGAATATCGAGTCCTTCCCAAGGAAACTGTTACCCTGCACATGCCCAATCGCATCTGATCTCAGAAGCTAAGCAGGGTCAGGCCTGGTTAGTACTTGGATGGGAGACTGCCTGGGACTACTGGGTGCTGTAGGCTTGTACCATAGTCTTTCAAGACTGAAGGTTGCCAACCATTTGGGATATTCACAGATATCTTTGTAAAATGTGTGCTGTTCTAAGCATCACCATCATCGGAGATGGGGCCGTAATTATACTAATTATCACCAGCTTGCAATCAGAAGAAAGACATTAGGAGACGGGAGGAAGAGGAAGGAGAGGCAGAGGTCAGAAGTCAAAGGCTGGGAAGACTCATTCTCATATGTTACGACACACGAACGGTCAAGGAACCTAAAATAAAGCATACCATTAATGTGCAGTCCCGCCATAAAATTTGGGCAGGTCTGCAGTCCCAGTAATTTGCCATCACCAATTTAGCCGTAGGTGCTCAACCATTAAACCTAGCAGATCTTGACAACGGTAGGACAGTTTTATTAGATCACCTCCTTCCTTCCCACCCACCCAATCTCTTCTTTCCACTCTCTTGCAAAGTGTTGCTCACGAGTATGTGATCTGTATAAAACACTTCTCATTTTGGTCGAGTCGGAGGGCGCAGCAGATGGAGTCCAGGGTACTGTGGGATCTGCCATTTATCACAGTGACAGCGCGTAGGTAGCGACAAGCCTCTCACCACAGGGGCAAAGGCAGGGCTGCAAACACGGAGCACAAATCCAAAGCCAGCCTTCTTGGAGTTTGGCAACACTTGAGCTGCTCATTACCGCAATCATATTAATTTATTAGCCATATACATCAAAGTAATCCACGGGCAGAATTGCCACCAAGAACAATTTATAACCGTTAGTGCTCCCCAAACCGTAGTCAGGAGGGAAGCTCTTGTGTCGAAAGATGTGGTGTGCTTCAAAGAGGAATGATTTCTTTTGTGCATGTGCGCATATGTGGCTAGAGCTGGACAGTGGCGTAGCTAGAGGGGTGCAAAGCACTAAGTTTTGCAGGAGCCTGAACACCTTGTGACAGTGGCCACTCCCCTTAAGGACCATTCCAGGTGGTGGGAGCAAAATGAGGGCATAGTCCTCCCCTGCCTGGAAAGGGGAGGGGCATGTTCAGGTGCCTGCAAAACTTAGTGCTTTGCACCCCTTCTAGCTACACCACTGGAGCTGGAGGATATTTTTTGCACCCACCACGCGAAGTTAAGGCCATCTCTTTTGGACCAGCTCTGCTCTTTGGCCAACAGGACCAGCCTGCCCAAAAGAATCTGAACAGGTGTCTCATGTTGACCGCTTATCTCCATACCAGGAAGTGCCTTGCCTGCTGAATTTCTTTCTGTCAGGTGGTGATTAACAGTTGATAGTTTTGCCAGAAAGGATCGTGACAGTCCTGAAAGGCCACCACAGTCTTTACGGGGCTGTGAAGTCTCTTCCATTGCAGCTGGAGTCACTACCCCAAAACAATTCACTAATGTGATTATAAGGCACTTTGTGGAGTAATCAAAATAGCGTGTTCAGGGGCCAGATGGTCCATAAGGCCAACTGAGATCACTGCATCAGGCTTGGCAAGGGGGACTTGTCTGCTTCCAAGATCCCTGCACTCAGCTGTCAGTCTCCAGTGCCTCTTGATTCAAAGAGGAAGGGAGAAAAGGAGTGGAAGTGGAGAGGAGAGTGTTGGGTCAACATGCCACTACTGTCATCACCACACTTTCCTTGCATGCGCATGCGCATGTGCCCCTCCCTCTTTTTGCCTTCGTTATTTAGCATCACCAGTGCTGCTTCCTCTGCGCCATCTGGCCTGGCCACTATCGGCACATCCCCTTCTCATTCTTTCTGCCTTTTGAAAAAGATGGAAGAGAGAAGAGGAGGACATGCAGGGAAGAAGAGGACTGGTAGTGACGAGGAAGTGGTGGTGGAGATGGAAGCACTGATAAGAAAGAGTCAGGCCAAACACCAGGAGGTGGGTGGCAACAGACAGCCAGTGAAGTGGACAGTGAAAGCAGGAGCGTAGCTATAGGGGGGCGGTAAGTATTGAAGGCACCGCAATGCACTGTGTAAGCTGGCCCTCCCACTCGCCAACGACTGCCCAGAATGACTCCGACAGTAATGGAAGGGGCCAATTAAACATCAGAACATAAGAAAAGCCCCACTGGATCAGGCCATAGGCCCATCTAGTCCAGCTTCCTGTATCTCACAGTGGCCCACCAAATGCCCCAGGGAGCACACCTGATAACAAGAGACCTCATCCTGGTGCCCTCCCTTGCATACATTCCACCACATCACACCCTGAGGCAACCATTTCACCTGACTTTACGAAAGGACCGCCCCGATCCCTGTATCTCAAGAAAGTGAAAGAAAAAAATAATAATAATTCCCCTTGTTGGTGACACTCAGGGAAAAGTACCCCTACAGTACACAAGGCCCTCTGAGATCAACATTCCCCCCATGTCATATAACCCCGTATCTAATGGCACTTTCCCTTTAAGGAAATTATGATTAATGAAGAACTAAATCGCAAATCCATTAGGTTTTAGTCAGCACAGGAACACGGCAGGGGTTTTCATGAATGCTCAAAAAAATCCAATAACGTAACCTCTGGTAAAGCTTGAAAAGCCCTGAAGGACAAGGCAGTTAGATCAATATTAGTTTATTTCAACTGCTGTGCAGGACGGAGAGATGGAGCCCGACCATCCGACAGATTTTATTACCTGTTGGGGAGATAAGCCCTGGCGATAAGAGGCCCGGTACTCCGTGGGGCAGAAGGCGCGTGTTCTCTTGTATCGCAACCCCCAGAGAGCGCTTGGGGGGTCTCCCCGGTCGTGAACTGTCGAAACAAAAGTGAAAATAAACTTTAAGTGCTCTTTTGTCAAAAGGATTTGCATAGTAATGCACTTGGTATTGATTTTTAAGGCCCTGAATAAGCGCAGGCCTTGGATGCATTCAAAATGCACTCCTGGAATCTTAACTCTTTCCATACTCAGAAACCATCCAGTTACCTGGGGGCTCTTACCAGGGTGCCTTCCATTGGCGATGGACGCAATTTGCTCCTCTAAACCTGGAAAATGTGGGGGAGGGCATGCAAAATCAGATTCAAAGGTTAGATATTTTTACACACTTGGCAACTTTCCCCCACTAAACATAAGGACATACAAATGTGTACCTCTAGAATAAGATCTGTATCTCTAGAATAAGATCTGCCTGTGATCTCTGTGACTGTTGGGTCACCTCGCTTAGCATTGTCTATGATGACTGGAAGTGATTTTTCTGGTCATCGTAGACAATGCCAAATGAAGTGACCCAATGGTTGGCTCAGTAGATAGTAGATTTCCTTATGCTGGACATACACATTGTGCGTCCTTATTCCAAGACAGGGGTATTCCCCCCCCCCCCAAGCAGGGACTGAGCTTTTTCCACACAGAGCTCCAACACTAAGCTCAAAGTGCTTCCAATAACAAAATAGTTGACTTATATGATGCCAGACCCTTGGTCCATTCAGTTACATGTTATCCATGTTGACCAACACTGGTTTCTCCAGGGGTTTCACACAAGGATCTTGTCTGAAGGTGTCAGGGATTGAACCTGGGATTTTCTACCTGCAGAACAAGTCTACGACCACTTCCCTGCTTCTACGGAGAGCTGCTGGTTGGGGAAGAGCTAGCAGCAGCCAGGAGTCTCTCTAACCATCTATTGTCCAATGAAGGAGAAGTCACCCCCCCCCCCCACACACACACACATAAACACAATTGCCACCGGCTGTGAGTTTCTCCTTGGGGCTGTTTACATCACGCCTGACTCAGAAGCCAGCAGCCACCAGGCCTGGGAGGGGGACTGTTGCCATCTCATTGCCTCCCCCCAGCCTTGCTGCCTCTTATACCCACCATGCAAGGAACAAGAGGAAGCAGCCAGGGGTCACTCTAAGATGGGGTCCCAAGAGAAGAGTCAATCTGATTTGTTTGTCGCAAGCACGCTTTGTCGCTTGTTTAATTGTATGCAAGCAGCGCTGAGAGGCCTCCGTTGGAAAGGTGGTACACAAATCCATCAAATCCATCAATATCCTCACACCCTTCCTCACATGAGCTACAACTCTTGTCCCCATCAGCTCCCTAGGAGCAGGCCTTATGGAAAGATATCCACTACTGTCCGCCCCTTCACCGGCCACCATTCAGCTGCAATGGTTTAGTGGGTCCCACCACCCAGTGATGATGTCATTGCCATTGCAGTCACCTGATCAGCTGCGATCACACACTGGGCTGTGGGCATTGGCCCCCGCTAAGCTGTGCAGCCATGCAGCCGGGCAGCTTGGAGCTCAGCTGAACTGCTGGCGTTGGTCAGATGCACCCCAAAACTTGAGATTTCTGAGGTGGGGTTTTGGTGACGCCACAGAGACTGCCAACCGTTGACCAATGGGGTGGGCGGGCGTGGAAACTGGTATCAGGGCATGGTAAAATGGCCTGAGATTAAATTTGATTGCCTAGCTACCTGAGGAAAAAAGGGGTACAATAGCAGAACCAGTCATCCATCCATCCATCCATCCATCCATCCATCCATCCATCCATCTATAGATTGATTGATACATACAGTATTTAATATAGCTGTAATATTTGTGTGTATGTTTCATGAAGTTGCTTTTTAAAATGTGCTAAAAATGGGTTAGTTAATCTACTTAGGAACCAATTTCTAGGTGTTTTGTACCCATTGTTGAAACAGCATTCTTTGCAAGGTCAGCATCACACGATGAAAGAAAGCGCGCACGGCTCTTTGGGGTTTCTTTCTCTGCTCCTGCTACTATTTAAAGTATATTGCATTGTAGATCCCATTCCTGAAGCAACTGCAGCAATTCATCTTCCTGACTTTTCAACCTCAGCTTTCCCATCCTCCTAGATTGATGGGTGTTTCTGACTGCTGTGTAAGGGGCTCAGGCTAACGTAACTTTAGCCTAACCTATCAGTCTTGCACATTCTTCGACCCTAGCCCAAACTGTTTATGAGTTGCAGTGAAGAAGGAAAATTGTCTTTGTGTTTATTTGCAGGGTTCACCCACCTCCTGCATGTAGACTATTTGGTACACCTTTATGATATACCTTTATGTAGCTGTCACTCAAGCTGTACGATTTGGAGGTGCAACATTTTCAGGGTTCATTGCCAGGCATCCCAAGGTCTGAGATTCTAGGGGTCTCCAAACCCCAGCCTGGGGGCCAGAGGCGGCCCGCAGTGAATCTCAATCTGGCCTGCTGCCAGCCTCTTGCCCCCTGAAAGCCTCTGGCCCGCTAGACTGAACATGTCCAGAGCTGTGCTCTGATTGCATCTGGAGGGTATTCTGAGGGTCGGAGAGGCTGAGTGAATGAGCCCACTCATTCATTTATTCATTCATCTAAGTCCCATCTCTAATTTATTTATTTAAATTTTATATTTACATTTTTTCCCAGCCCTCAGCACTGCGCCAAATATTTCATGTGGCCCTCTGGTCAAAAAGTTTGGAGACCCCTGTTCTAGAGGCAGGACTGGTGATGTCCCAAGGTGGGGGTCACAACTGATTGATCCACCCACCCCAACATTGGCTGCCTCATCTCCTTTCAGGTCAATGGGAGGAGGTGGAGAGACGGGCTGGTAGATGCACTCGGTTCTGAAAGGAAGAGAGGAATGAGAGAGGTGGCGCAGGTGGGTGACTGGAGACTGAGCCATTTCCCCAGGAATCTGAACATAACCCTTCGAGTCGTAGGTTGAAAACCTGAGATCTGGCAATTCTCTGTCAAGGCTTTATACCAGGAGAGTCCAACATGAGCCCTATGGGCAGAAAGTGGCCCCTGGAAGCTCTTTATCTGGTCCCCATGATACTTGGGCTCTCCCAGTGCTGCCCTTTCAGCAGTACTTCTGCTGATGCTCTGGGAGGGAGAGATGGAAAGCAAGGAATACTACTGGGGAAGGGGCAAACCGAGAGGGGTGAGTGAGTAAGAGAGAGGCTGCAGCTGAGCTGGGAGAGCCCAAGGCTGCAGACCACCTCTCAACTGCTGAGTTGCAGGGTGACACTGCGGCAGAAGCTGTGCTGCTGAAAGGGCGGCCCGTGTGACAATCGGGCTGTCCCACATCCTGAAAATATGATCAAGGTTTGGACATGTTCCTCTCCTGTCATTTGCAGCTACAGAGTTCCCAGGTGACAAAAAGTGCTTAATTTTGGCCATCACCTGCTTAGTGACGTCACTTCTTGCTTAATGATGTCACTTCCAGCCCTCAGCAGGTACCATAAAAGGAGTTATAATGTCTCTTCTAAAACATTACCTACTGTGAAATGCACAAAACAGGTAAAGCATTTTTGTTTTTCCCGAACCATGTTGTTTTATTCATATGCAAACGTGTGCCATTTAATCAATTCACAGATTAATCAAGTACGAGTTCTTTATTCGAGAGACAGTCCTAAGCATCATAAATTGTTGATGCGTCACCGTTATTGGCCACACACAGTGACCAACGTGAGCAAAAATACGCAAACAACTCTTGTGTTAGATCTAGGCCAGCCATTTTCAACCACTGTGCCATGGCACAGTGGTCCATAGGTGGACCGCGAGTGGACCGCGAGTGGTCCATAGGTGTGCCACAGGAATTTGGGGGAAGATCATATATTAGTAGGGCCAATGGGGATGTGAGCCCCCCACTGGCAGCATGGTGTGCCTTGTCAATCGACAAAAACCTGTTGGTGAGCCCTGACAATTTTATTGCCATGTCAGTGTGCCACGAGATGAAAAAAATTGAAAATCACTGACCTAGGCTTTATTATTATTAATTATTATTAACAGTATTTATATACCGCTTTTCAACTAAAAGTTCACAAAGCGGTTTACAGAGAAAAATCAAATAACTAAATGGCTTTAAAAACTACAAAGCCCATGGTGCAGTGAGACCGTGATTGAAATGTATCTTAGGGTCCAATCCTATCCAACGTCCCATCACCAGTGCAGCTGCAATGCAGACCCAGGGTAAGGGAATAAATATTCCCATACCTTGAGGAGGGTTCCATGACTGCCTCCCCACCACAGGATGCAGTGCACGCCCCATTGGCACAGTTAAATAAGCACTGGAAAACTGGATAGGATTTGGCCCTTATGCAAAAGCATCTGGGGCCTTTAGCAGTGAGCATGTGAATCATGAACCGGATAAAATTTGACCCTGTTTTTCTTCTTCCTGCGATAGAAGGAATGCATTTTAGCTAGATGTATTTTAGCTAGGTGAGCAACAAAACAGCCTGCAACATTGCAATGATGAATGAGAGTTTCATAGTGAAACCACTTCAAAAAAAAAGAAAGAAAAAAGAATAATAATAAATGGCTTCTCTTGTTCGCACAGAAATGCTGCAAGTTGAACTTCACTCCATCAAGCCAGCTGCAGTAAAGCTCTTTATCAGAAGGAGACAAACTCCGTGTTTCAATGACAAAAATTTCCAACACAATTGCTAAGAAGTGCCATTACTGCACTCATACTTCCATAAAATGTGTGCATGTGATTTGTTTTATTGTACATCCATCTAGGGCACCCTCTGATTTCCCCCTCCCGCTCCAAAAAAAATCATAAAAGAATTATTGAGTTTTACTGTTGCAGCCCCATAAACCTTTCCTGTCTTATCTCAATGTTCAAGCTCCATACTTGTAGATAATGTCCTATTTTTCTAGACTCCTCATGCATATCTTTACTCTGGGGAATCCTATACAATATCATACAGCATGGCGTTATAGAAAAGATCAATACCTTTCATTGCACAATGGCTCAAAGCTTCTGGAGCCCTGCTCTTGTGGAGTAGCTGCTAAGCACAGGCTGAGACCAGTTTTCCCAGAACCAGGGCTCCATATTTAATTCTGCACATAATCAATGCTGTACACAAAGGTGCCAAGGATCTACGATCCATTGTGTGTTGGAAGCCCCTCCCTGTCTACTGCAGAGTCTCTACTTCCAGGGAGAGAATATTTCTTTAAGCCACCACTAGTAGGTCACTTTGAGAATGGTATGAGGGTGATGGCCTTCTCATTTACATGATGAGATTCTCCACCTCTCGCAACATTCGATGCAGAGATTGTCCAATGACACTGATAGGAGGGAGACTTCGGTCAGACAAATGGAGATACTTCTTCACACAGGGCATCAGTAGTCTGTTGGGCTTGTTGCCAACCAGTGCGGTGACAGCCCCCAGTTTGGAAGGTTTGAAAGGGGGTTGGACATATTCATGGAGGACATGTCAAGGGTGGCTAGTGGTCTCCTCCTAGTTCAATGGCAATGTGCTTCTGAATACCTATGGAAGGGGAGCAATGGCAGAAGTGAAATATGCCTCTCTCTCTCTCTCTCTCTCTCTCTCTCTCCCCGGTTTGTGGGTTCCTCAATGGAAGATGGACACTGTGTGAAACAGGATATAGGACCAAATGGGCCTTTGGCTTAATCCAGCAGGGAATTTCTAATATTCTTATGTAGCTTGAACCTTTGAATGTCCCTCTGCGTTCATGCTTTACCATGACACATTACCTTCCCCAACAATGGCCAGAAAGGGAACTACAGCCAATAACCCAAGAAGAATCAGGTGACCTGGGGAGGCAAAAGGATCTCTGCTAGCACTATGTATTCAAGACCTGCCTCCCCAACCTGATCTTACTGTGTAACTAAGAAGGTGCTGAACAGGTCTTGCCTGCCCTTGGAACATGGCCACTGGCAACTTTTCCCAACCCAGTTGCCTCGCATTCAAATGATCCAGACTGAACATCCATCTGAAACTCTTTTGACTGCTCTTTCTGCAAATTTTAGAAACTTTTCAGAAGCCCTGAGACTGAAAGTAGCCCCGCTGATGGCTGCCAAGGCTCCATTTTCAAATTCACTCGAATCAGTTGTAAATTTACATATTAATCAAGACAAATAAACATGTGGTGATTTAACTAGGAAACAGTCTGATGACAATTTAATCAGCACAGGTTGAAAGGTCCATCACTGCCGCATCCGGTTGCAGTGAAAATATTGATTGTGTTACTGATTTCAGTAATGCCTTATTTTGCAGGGCACAAATAACCATGTAATTACTCTTTAATTGAATGGTGATTGCTTGCTGCAATTATTAAGGGGTGGGTTTTTTGGTTTAATTACAAGATTATTTATGCTTAGCAATATAAAATAATATTTCTTTTAGTTGTTTTGGGAAGACGAAAGACAGTGGACTGTCAGCCCAATCCTATCCTGCGCTAGAAAAGGCAGGCCAACTGACCTGCGCTGTATCCAGCACAGGGTAGGAGATGGTTGCTACACAAAGAGTAAGGGGATTTATTTCCCCTTACCCTGTGCAGTGTAGTAGCCACCCCAAGGGACCTATATGGAATGCCAGGCTGCTCAGGAGGGGGGTTACGATATGGCCTAGGTCGTCCAGGTCGGTCCTATCCCCCTCCTGGTCCCAGTTTGCCCACCAGCCCACCCTTTCCCCCCCTTGCACAGTGTCTGTCTCTGGTGTGGGATTCACAAAAGTGGAAACCACAAAAGGTGGTACTTGAGGGGGAATTATAAACCCAGTCTGCATTGACTGGCAGTGGCTCTCCAGGGTTCCAGACTGGGGTCTTTCCCAGTCTGCCCTGGAGATACAAAGGACTGAATCTGGGATGCCCTACCTGTGGAACAGATGCTCTGAGCCACAGCTGCGTTTCCTCATTTGGGCAGTGAGAATGCCACGCTGTATGCTATACCACAGACTGTGTCACACACTGGTATGGTCAGGTTCTGCAACAGATTGCACCCCACTGACATCTCTTTGCCCATGGACCACATACGGAAGGGGCCAAAGAAACTCGAGTGTACAGGAAGCATTAGGTCACGCCAGGTCAACCACTGCTGGTTGGCAACCTTCAGTCTCGAAAGACTATGGTATAAGCCTACAGCACCCGGTATTCCCAGGCGGTCTCCCATCCAAGTACTAACCAGGCCTGACCCTGCTTAGCTTCCGAGATCAGACAAGAACGGGAGATAGTGTTCAGTATAGGGAGATGGTTGGCAACCTTCAGTCTCGAAAGACTATGGTATAAGCCTACAGCACCCAGTATTCCCAGGCGGTCTCCCATCCAAGTACTAACCAGGCCTGACCTTGCTTAGCTTCCGAGATCATGGTATAAGCCTACAGCGCCCGGTATTCCCAGGCGGTTTCCCATCCAAGTACTAACCAGGCCTGACCCTGCTTAGCTTCCGAGATCAGACGAGATCGGGCATGTGCAGGGTAACCACTGCTGTGGCACCACTTACTAGGTGCATGATGCATGGCACATGACGCCAGCTGCTCTCTTGCCTGGGCGCAGGCATGAACACACGCAATCTTCCTGCTGCAATGATCAATGCTGAAAAGATGGGGGTGAAGCTGCAGTTCTTTTGACAGTTCGGCTTTACAGAATTAACATTACACATAATGCTTTGTAGGATTAATGGAGGGACACTGTCCAACAGAAGCCTGATTTCCTCTGGGGGTCTCGCCCACCATTTAGGCATAATTTATCCTCATGCTCTGCCTTTCATTTTCTGGCCTTCATTAGAGACACTGAAATAGTATGCTATCCCCCTGAGTGCCAAGAATAAACCAACTGAAAATATATCTCGGCAGTACTTCACATTTCTGAAAACTGAAGTGGATTACTATCCAGCAGCATTAAGGTTGCAGCCTCCCTATAAACTTTCAGGTCTTGGCAGTTATCTAGATGAGAAGGGAAAGCACTGTGTCTTCGGATGTCAATGAGATATGACACATTCCAAAATATGTTGGTTACAAGTGATGATAAATGAGGAGGGGCCAAAGCGTTGGCTGGTACAATTCTGAGATTTTTTTTTTTTTGGTGGTAGGTACTTCATTTTTGACATCTGCTACTCATGAATCAATGCCAGACCCACTGACAAACTGCACTGATTTGGGGGACGTTCAACCCCACCCCTACCCCAGGCAACCCGATTAATAAATCACTTATTGATCGTAAGAACCATTTAAACAAGAGCTGCATGTTTGACTTAGCGAATTCTCTCTTGTTCCATGAAAGCCAATCCACAACTCAGTTAAGTTAACATGCTCGGGAGTTCAGCCAGTTCAGCTCAGCGGGTCCTCTGCTGGCTTAAATCTAATTCCTTCAGAAATACTTGGGTTATTGATTAGGCTGCTGGATCTCTGTTAAGAAGACATTTTCTGTTTTCAAGATACATTCTTAAGATACACAAGATGTACCATAAACAGCAGGGGGTCTCCAAACATTTTGGCCAGAGGGCCGCATCAAATATCTGGCACGGTGTTGAGGGCCGGAAAAAAAATTTAAATATAAAATTTATATAAATAAATTAGAGGTGAAACTTGGATGAGTGAATAAATGAATGAATGGGCTCATTCATTCAAACTTTCTGGCCCTCAGAACACCCTCCAGATGGAACCAGAGCCCAGTTCCAGTCATGTTCAGCCAAGTGGGCCAGAGGCTTTCAGGGGACAAGAGGTTGGCCACAGGCTGAATTGAGGCTGACAGCGGGTCGCATCTGGCCCCCGGGCCAGAGTTTGGAGACCCATGCTGTAGACCAGAGATTCCTCTGCTTGCTAGAAACACAAGAACCTCCTTTTACAACAGTTCTTTCCTGGGCCTCTTCCTTGCATAGGAGCACAAATGTTGTTGCCGGAAGTAACATCAGCTTGCTTCTCAGACTTGCAGTTCCAAGAATCCTTACCCATAAGAATATTGGACATCCAATTTGAGATTGAGGGCCATCAATACCTGGGGTCCAAAGGAGGTCACTTGCAACAGAAAATTGGGTCTCAAGCAGTCCAGATGTCCAAGATTGAATGTCAAAGGAGGATATAAGGACACGACATGATTAAGGTGTACAAAATTATGCAGGGAGTGGACAGAGTGGATAGAGAGATGTTCTTTTCCCTCTCACACATCACCAGAACCAGGGGACATCCACTAAAACTGAGTGTCGGGAGAGTTAAAACAGACAAAAGGAAATATTTCTTTACCCAATGTGCCATTAATCTGTGCAACTCCTTGCCACAGGATGCGGTGACGGCACCCGGCCTAGATGCTTTCAAAAGGGGATTGGACAGATTTCTGGAGGAAAAGGTCCATCACAGGTTACAAGCCACGATGTGTATGTGCAGCCTCCTGGTTTTAGAAGTAGGCTGCCTCCAAATGCCAAAACCAAGGAAGGGCACCAGGATGCAGGTCTCTTGTTGTCCTGTGTGCTTGCGGAGACGTCTGGTGGGCAACTGTGAGATTCAGGAAGCTGCACTAGATGGGCCTTTCGCCTGATCCAGTGGGGCTGTTATTATGTTCTTAACTACAATTCCCAGAAAGCCTTGCAGGTCTCTTGTTACCTGGTGTGCTCCCTGGGGCATTTGGTGGCCCGCTGTGAGATACAGGAAGCTGGACCACATGGGCCTATGGCTGATCCAGTGGGGCTGTTCTTATGTTCTTAACTACAATTCCCAGGAAGCCTTGCAGGTCTCTTGTTACCTGGTGTGCTCCCTGGAGCATTTGGTGGGCCGCTGTGAGATACAGGAAGCTGGACCAGATAGGCCTATGGCCTGATCCAGTGGGGCTGTTCTTATGTTCTTAACTACAATTCCCAGGAAGCCTTGCAGGTCTCTTGTTACCTGGTGTGCTCCCTGGGGCATTTGGTGGGCCGCTGTGAGATACAGGAAGCTGGACTAGATGGGCCTTTGGCCTGATCCAGCGGGTCTCTTCTGATGTTCTTATGAGAGGATGAGCATTTGAAATGGGGCTTAAGAATGTGACCCTGCAAAAGCTGGAATCCTATTTATTCTTTTAAGGCGTTGTTATCTGCTAGTTTACCAAGTTCTGCAAAGCCTGCATCATGACCATTCTATGTATTGGCCATTCTAGAAAGGCAGCATCATGGCATCAGAAGTAATGCTCCCTCCACTTGGGTTTGGCAGCGCACATTTTCAAGATGCCTGATGTAGTTAAACTCTACATGACCTCCGGAGTGTTTGGGAAGAGAAAGAAACTTTGACCCCTTGGCAACCTGATTCTGTCTCCTCTCCATGTTGGCAAACTGATCACTTTGTCTTAACTCTTGAACTACATTGTATTAGTACCCAGATCAAAGGCAACAACAGGCCAATTCAAGCCGCCTGTGGAAAAAAGCCAAGCATGCAAAATGGGCAATTAACATTAATTATACATGAAGTTGTTTTAAGCGGCTAACTAGAACCTGGTCGCTATAGCAACCCCCATAAAAAAAAAGGCTGGGGACATTCACGCTTGGACTCTCTCCTTGCCACACTGTGGTGGAAACTCCTGGTAGTTGGGTCCTGACATTTGGCAGACCAAAGAGAGTTAATGCAGGGAAAAAACAATGGAATCAGAGATGCTTTAGTGACACACAAATCAAGCATCATGTGCAACCTGTTCATATGACTACACAACAAAGAGACATGTGCCACTTTTCCACCATGTGTCTCAGGTGCAAGTGAGGTGGGTACCCCTACAGAGGTCCAATTCATACAGTCTCCATCCCGTGTTCCTTTGCTGAAATGCCCCACGCTGCCTGGGACTCCCACAGTACCAAATGGATTGAGTTCACTTTAAGGGTAAAGCTGGACTCACAGCTTTAAGGGTTAAGGACTCCCAATCTGAACCTTAGACAAACAACTGGGTAAATATGCAAAAACAAGCATTTACATTCAAATAGCCTAAAAAGAAAGTGTACTAAAGCCCAATGCTATCTGGGCCTTGCACTGCTAGAACTCGTGGTCCACTAGCACAAGGCCTGGGCCACAGGTGTGGCAGCCATTGTGACAGTATGCAGGCTGAGGCCATCAGTGCAATTGGCTATAGGCCCACACCAGTGACCTCTGGAGTACCCGTTGGGGCAGGTGCATTCAGGGGAGGAGTTTGGGGGAAGGATCGAGGAGAAGATCAGGACCAGCCAAGGGCATGTCGAGGTAGGTCTGGGGCGGATATCAGTGGCAGTACCAAATCCTATGCCCCTGGCTTGGGCTCAACACACCTCCTTGAATCCATGTGGATTTATGCCAGCCAAAGGGCAGGTGCAGATCTGACTAGGCCCATTGGGGACAAGGCAGTGAAGTAAGCAAATACAAAAGTTTTGTTTTTCTTTAACTTATGTCCTCATCACTGCCTGGTCCCTGGCCAGCCCATAGCATGCACCCACAGCATGTATCAGCACCACTGCATACTCAAGGCCAGCTCAGGATAAGTTTGGGCTGTTAATTATCAACAACAAATATACCTACATCTTAACATATCACCTATTTAGTTCGCAATGTTTACACAAGAGTCTTTTCCTTACTACATCAACTGCAGAGATCATATCTGCGAAGACAGCAATGTTCAACCTTTTTCATCTCACAGCACATTGACAAGGCACGAAAATCTTCAGGGCACACCATCCGTTTTTTGACAATTGACAAGGCACTCTGCACTATTGATGGGGGGGTGCTCACACCCTCCAATGGCCCTATTAATAAGTTGCCCACCCCAAAATCCCACATCACACCTGCAGACAATTCATGGCACACCAATCTGCCATGACACGGTGGCTGAAAATTGCTGCGCTAAAAGATTACCGCTCTAGGACATAATCCTCAAGCTGTATCACAATGTAATATTCCTTTTATTCGCTAAAAGCCAGGGCAAATGTACACTTCTTTCACCGACAAACACTGCATCATGTAGGACAGGGATTTTCAACCAATGGGATTTTCAATGAATGGACCACAGGAGTTTGGGGGAAGGTCATTTATTAGTAGATCCATTAGGGGATGTGAGCCCTCTGCCGGCAGTGTGGTGTGCCTTGTCAATTGTCAAAATCTGTTGGTAAGCCTTATCAATTTTAGCACCTTAGCATGTATGCACTGCTGAAACAGAGACGCCTGCTCTGAGCGGCCAGCTTGGAGGCAGGCTGTGCAGTATGGCCTTTCCCAGTTTGAAGAGACACTTGGCCAACAGTCTGAGCCAAAGAGGCAAAGAAGGAAGGCCCACAGCCAGGGAGACAGACCAGGGACACACTACACTTGCTCCCAGTGTGGAAGGGATTGTCACTCCCGAATCGGCCTTTTCAGCCACACTAGACGCTGTGCCAGAACCACCATCCAGAGTGCGATACCATAGTCTTCCGAGACTGAAGGTTGCCAACAACCATCAGTGAGAAATTAAAGATGAAAATAGCTTATCTAGGAGAATGGACTTTGAGTCTAGGTGCAATCAGGTGTTGATACCTACCTTTTCAATCTATTCCAAGGGATACATGCATGTTGTTTTTAAATGTTTTTTAATACATATATGTACATTTTATGTTTTTAATATGGTTTTAATTATTCGCCGCCTTGAGTGCCCTTCATTGGATAGAAAGGTGGGATATAAATTCTATAAATAAACAAACAAACAAGTAAATAAACAATGCTGTCATTATTTTAATTAATAAAATAATAACAATAATAATAAAGTCCTACAAGCAGCAGCTCAGTGGGGAAGAGGAGAACCTTATTTTGTTCTTCTAGCAGTCTACTGAGAAAGAGCTAAGAGCACTTGCATTTGCCATCCCTCCCCCCCAAAAAAAAATTTGATTGGTGATCTCACAATGACATTACATTGCAGCTGATATAAATATTATTACATACATTCGGATGATGAAACACTCAAGGATAAAGGTCTTGGGTTTTGAGAGGGGAGACTGCACTGTCTAAGAGAGACAGTTGATAGAACAAGCAATTTAAGGGTTGACTACTCGACTGACAGAAACTACAACTGTGAAGCTATTTTATACTTCATTTGCTTGACCTACTTGACTATTTAAATAGAATGCATTCAAGACTGTGGGTTGGTTTTATCATTATTTATTTTAGAGACATTAAAAAATGGATTTTAATCTCTTAAGAATACAAGGAAAGTCCCTAAGTTAGATCAGGCCCAAGGCCATAAATGGTCCAGCACCTGATGTCCTACAGTGACCAGCTTGATGCATTTGGGAAGCCATAAGCTGAAGAGGAAGACTTATTATTATTTATTTTATTATTTGATTAATTTATATCCCGCCTTTTTGCCCCATGGGCACACAAGGAGGCCTACAACAATTAAAAATACACAATTAACAATTAAAAACAATAATTAAAACAGTTTTCAAATAATTAAACATCTAAAACAAACCCCGTGGATTCTAATATAAAAGGAGAAAAACAGCCAGCCAGCCTGTCAACAGTTAAAAGCTTTTTGAAATAAAAAGGTCTTCAGTCAACGCCGAAATATTAGCAACGAGGGAGCAGTTCTCAATTCTAAGGGGAAGGTATTCCAAAGTTCGGGGGCCACCACCGAGAAGGCCCTCTTCCTGGCCGCCGCCCCTCTCACCTCTCCTGGTGGCGGCACAGTCAAAAGGGCCCCCCCCCCAGATGATCTAAGAGTACGGGCAGGATTGTAAGGAAGGAGGCGGTCCCTCAAATACCCCGGACCCAGACCTTATCACACTTATTTGTCATGGATCCCCTACAGCTGGTATTCAGAAGCAACCTTCTGTGGAGCCCAGAGGTACACATAGCCATCGTGACCGGTAGGCACTGATTTACCTCTGGTCCTCCATGAATTTGCCCAATCCCCTTTGAAAGTCATCTAAGCTAGAGACCACTCTCACATCTTGTGGCTATTATGCACTGTACTAAGTACCTCCTTTAGTTTGCCCTAAGTTATCGCCCAATCCTATCCTTACTGGCACCGCCGGTCACAACAGAGCCAAAATGGTTACCACTGTATCCAGCAGGGCGAGGGAGGCCACCGGAAGTCTGCTTCCCCTGAGGGAAAGCCCCAGGCTCCACAATGAGGCTACTTGAGTCCGCACCAGCTATTTTGCCGGTACACACTTGAGAAGCCCAGTGTTGGGCTTTGCATGATGCAGGGCATAGGGTCTGGTGGAAGAGGACTCTGCTAGTTCTACCCCCTCCCCGGGCTGGTCCTTTCCACGGGAATTTCCACCTTCCCCCTTCCCTCCCCTCACCCCAGAATGCCTCCCCACACCCTAAAAAGCTGCACTACCACCTGGTGGTGCTACGTACCCCCAGCTGCTCTTCACCGGCATCCTTCTGGCGCTGAGACCCAGCGCAAACCGGTGATGGCCCAGCATCACCTGGGTGCTGCAATTGTGTTTTACAGCACATATGCAACACCCAGAGTCAGCAGTATGCATGTACTACTGGCTCTGGAGAGCTCCGGATTGGGCTCTTAGTGTCACAGGATGACCCCTAGTCCAAGTGTTGTGACGGGAGGAACTTCTTTCTATCCACTTTTCCCACAACACGCATCATAAGTCTCAATCATACCTCCTCTTTTCATTTTGTTCCTGAACTACAAAGCCCCAAACATTGTAGCCTTCCTTCACAACAAAGGCAAAATCAATGGATCTACTACAGAATCTAGGATCTACTGAGAAGCCCCATGTTGTCCTGTTTCAATCTCACTTGAGTTTTTTAAGAAACCCCCATTGACTGATGGGAGAGGGAGAAATTGCTGCTGTATGGGCAGGAAGGAGGAGAAGGAGATATCCCCCCTCCGTCTGCCTGTCCAGTAGACCGGGGTAGTGACCAGTTCAACATGGCACTTCTTCTTGACTGGAGTACTTGTATTTTTCCAGAATAGTGCAATGTTAATTTCAGCAACTTTTTGTTTTTACATGGACTGACTCTAAACAAACTAACAAAGAACACTCACTGTTTTCACATATAAAATAATGGTGATTAATTTTTTCTTTCCTTTCCTTTTCCCCCCCAGGATCAGTTTCCATTGTTATGGAAGCATTTCAGCTCTCAAGTTTAATGTTTCAGATAACCCAAGGCCAATCGGATGACTCATGTCGCAGGGTTCCTGTATGTACAGAATTCATTTGATGTGCCCGTAAGAAGAGACTGTGCCCCTTTTGATATGCTAAACCTCCTATTGAGTTTCATTGACAATTCTAACTGGCTATAAAATCTGATCGGATGGTTAAAAAAAAAAAAAGAACCATTCTTTAGCCTATCGTGCCCCAGGTCATAACTCTTATTTTCTGCCTTGACAAATTCCACAGCAGATCGCCCCCCCCTTTTTGTAAAATAGCCCTAATTATAAATATTGCCCTAATTTTTAAAATATAAATAAATATTTAAATATATAAATATTTGTTTCCCTAATGTTTAACCATAAAACTACTCTTGGAGCCTTCTAGGAAGTGCTAAACTAAAAATAAAAAAGTCAATTATCGACGAGAGAAAAACATTTCAAAATACGTTTGAAAGCACTTTCAGACTGCATGTTATTGAACATCTTGGAAACACATAACTCTCCTCCTTATTGCCCTACTAGGATTGCAGCTGAAGGCATCCAGAAAACCTAAATCAAAGCCGGGAGCTAAGCAGGGTCGGGCCAGGTTAGTACTTGGATGGGAGACCGCCTGGGAATACCGGGTGCTGTAGGCTTATACCATGATTTCAGAAGCTAAGCAGGGTCAGGCCTGGTTAGTACTTGGATGGAAGACCGCCTGGGAATACCAGGTGCTGTATGCTTATACCATGATCTCAGAAGCTAAGCAGGGTCAGGCCTGGTTAGTACTTGGATGGGAGACCGCCTGGGAATACCGGGTGCTGTAGGCTTCTACCATAGTCTTTCGAGACTGAAGGTTGCCAACCATTTTAATGCCCTACTGAGGTTGCACAAAAAATAGGTGAGGCCCAACATGCAGCTTGAAGATTTCCTGCAATTTAGCCTTTCAAAGCAAGACAGATTTTTGGCTTCTATTTCTGGCTTCTATATAGAATTTTGGTTCATTTCTATACAATGAAGTAATAGTAACAGGACTTAACGAAGTGTCGACGTGTATTATTTCGATGTTGTCCTTACAACAATCCAGCTAGGTGAGTATTATTATCCCAATAATGCAGATGGGGAAGATGGGCTGAGAGGGAGTGCCTTGCCTAGGTTACAATCCTATACACACTTTCCTGGAAGCAAATCCCATTGAATTCAATGGAACTAACTTCTGAGTAGACATGCATAAGATTGTGCTTTTAGTGAGTCTGTGGCAAGGGCAAGATTCAGAATTGAAGTCCTGGAAATAGGAGCTCCCTAGATCTTTGGGTTCTGGAAGTCTCCAGCATCATCCCCACATGTTTTCTTGGTGCAGCCTTACACAGGGACATACAAGGAAGCCTGTATTAGGGTGAAGACACATGGCATAGTGGAGTTTCAGGACCTTGGAGAGCTCCAAGATAGCACCATGATTCTATGAAGCCCCTATTCCAGTTGAGCTCTTTCATGTCTCCTGGACCTGTCTACCCCTCCCAGGTGCCACCCCTACTGCTGCAGGGTGAGGGTCCTTAAACGGTCCCTGATCCTGGAGCCAAAAACAGAGCCTCAATCCACTTCTTGCCTGACATGCTCCTGACATGCTTATTTATTTTAAATAAATTTTTAAACTTATTCTTATTGTAAACTTTTAATTAGATTTGATTTTGTTGTATCAGGGGTGTTAAGAATTTTCCTGCTTGATGATGTCACTTCCAGGTTAATGACATCACTTCTGGTGGGTCCCAACAGATTGGCATTCTAAAAAGTGAGTCCTGGTGCTGAAAAGTTTGAGAACCAATGGTCTAGAGGTTTAAAGGTTACCACATTGCAAGCAGTTTTTTACCAGATGTTGGGCAAACCGTAAGAGCTACATAGATATATAGTGTCCTGGGACCGTATGTGATTCGACAACTGGGGATCCTGGAAAACCAAACCCAAAATAAATAACATTTTTGAATGGGTTTTCCAATTTGGAGAGTGTCCACCCTTCTCTAGGTAAAACCTCCAAAACCTTTAGAAGAAATTTACATACACAAATCAAACAGGCCATCTGCCATAAAAAAGAATAAGAAAAACATTGAAAGGCCAAACTTCTAAAGAGTATCTAGAGAGCAGATGGAACTCACAGGTTCAGATGCCCTGAAGATCAGTTTAGGAATAAATTTACCTTTTCATATCAAGAGAATTTAAAATGAGCTTCACTTTGAATCTCGGGTTGGGGCAGGAGTTGTATTCACACATTAGCTGTATCAAATTGCTATCGTCATAAGAACATAAGAACAGCCCCACTGGACCAGGCCATAGGCCCATCTAGTCCAGCTTCCTGTATCTCACAGCGGCCCACCAAATGCCCCCACCAAATGCCCAAATGCCCACCATAGTATCCCCCTAAATTATGCTGCTGAGAGTTTTGACTTTCTTTTGCAAGCTTGACTGTGCCTTTGATGGCATCCAAACACATTGTTACAAAGGTACATCGTCCTTCAAGGCTTCTGGGTGAAACTTCCTATTGTCTCCCGTGTAGGTGCCACACAGGCTCAAACCACCACATCGTAGCTAAGTGACCGAGCTGCAAAGCAAGGGTTTTCCTAGGTGGCCTACAACAAGCTGCTCCCTTTCAGTCTCAGCGCCCCAGCTGCAATGCAAGAATAATCATTTGAAGACAGGACCATTGGTAAGTAGTAGAGCATGCAGGAGGCCCCAGGTCAGTGTAGGGCTAAGTGGACCCCCATCTGAGACCTTGGAGAGTCACTGACAGTCAACAAAGACAGCCCTGAGATAAGAACATAAGCCTCGCTGGATCAGATCAAGGTCTCTTCTAGTTCAGCTTCCTGTATCTCACAGTATCCCACCGTATCCTTTGGGAACATTCAAGACAACACAAAACCTGTATCCTATTGCATGTTCCCCCACCCCAAATGGTTACTCAAACCCACAGAGGCCACTCTGGACCCAACCAGGGCATAGCTGAGGTTTGGAGGGCTTGGGGAGGGCAGTTTGGCACCGCGGATGATGAAATCCACAGATGCCGAACACATGGATAATGTGGGCCCCCTGAATATATATTCCTGAGTCTATAAAATGCATGCTTCTATTACAATCAGCTGGTTAGACTTTACAAGTACAAATATTTACCTTGGTTCAGGGGGGAAAACATGATGAAAACCATCTTTAAATCCACTTTAAAATGTGAAAAGAACAAGCCAGGGGCCTTGATTTATAAATAGAAAGTAGGTGTGCACCCGATTCTCTTTTCTTTTTTCCCCCCTCCCCGTATATTTTTATGATTCCATCCTGCTTGTATCTGCTTTTTATTATCGTCCTTCTTACACCCTAAAAATAATTTCTCTGTCAGTTGTTCACATTGGATGCATTCATTTTCTTTAGACTTTTTCTTGCGTTTATTGATTTCCTGCCCCTCGAAGGGACTTTGTTTCTGAGCTCAGCAGGCCAGCCATTAAAATAAAGATTGTTAAAAGGGAAAGGGAAAAAAAAAAGACCCTAAAATTAGTTTCATCCTCGCTCCCTTTCATCAGAAGTGATGTGCGTCGTGTTATTAAGCACAAAAATTAAAACGAAGCATCTCTTTTGCTTCCCAGCAATAAAAGAGGATCTGCCGAGGGCTTCATTATCCAACACCGAATACCTATCTCTAAACAGAAGATATGACCTTTCTTCACGGGGGCAACTCCTGCTTTTGATGTATACGTGCCGGGAGCTGCTTTGAAACAAAGAAGAAGGAAAAACACTTCCAAAGGAAATGCGAGAAGGCCAAAGAAGTCCATACATCATCTCAAAAAAATAATGCTTACAACAAACTCTCAAATCCTACAAATGGCAAAATAACTTGGGAAATGTATTTACCTGAAGGTCGGTGGACGTGAATTGACTTCCCAGGCCTGTAACTATCACAGGGAACAAGCCGCAACTGGTGCTATGTTATCAAATTAATGCTGTTATTGCTCTATTCAACTTTAGGGCAGGACAGCTTCCTCCTCTGACCTTTCACTCTGGGTTGTCATCCTTGGTAACTGCTCAGCCGACTGGTTGCTAGCGCATGAGATGTGTCCGCCATGCTTCCTTGTGAGACTTGCGCATGGACAGATTGTTTCTCTGCACACACCTTAGCACGGGGTGTCAAACATAAAGCCCACAGGTCCCCAGAGGCTCTTTATTTGGCCCTTGGGCTCTCCCAACACCCACTATCAGCTGCTCTCAAATGTGGGCCCAATCCTATCCAACTTTCTAGCTCCGGTGTAGCCACAATACAGCCCTGTGGTAAGGGAACACATGTTCCCATACCTTGAGGAGGCCCCAGTGACTGCCCCTCCACCACACTATGCAGCATCCACCCCTCTGGCACAACTGCACCAGCACTGGAAAATTGGATAGGATTGGGCCCTGAGGCGTCACTGCTGAAAGGGTGGCACGCATGATAATTGGGCTCTCCTATATCTTAAAAATACGATCAAGGTCTGTGCATTTTCTCTTCTGTCATTTGCAGCTAATGAGTTCCTTGGTGAGAAAAAGTGCTTATTTCTGCTCATGGCCGGCTTAATGACATCACTTTCTGCTTTATGAACCACTTCCAGCCGGTTTCATAAATGCTATATGGTCCCCTGTATGAAACAAGTAGGACACCTGTTGTGCCAAATTCCCAGTCCTGCACATGCCTGATCTCGTCTGATCTTGGAAGCTAAGCAGGGTCAGGCCTGGTTAGTACTTGGATGGGAGACCGCCTGGGAATACTGGGTGCTGTAGGGCTATACCATAGTCTTTCGAGACTGAAGGTTGCCAACCAACCAGTCCAAGCTTCGCCTAGAGAACCTATACCCACTTTAAGCTAATTAAATCCCCTTTGTTGCCCAGCAATGGCTCTAGTTCTGCACTGCAGTACGGCTGGACCCCACCATCAGGATAGCTCGCCTGTTCAACCTGAAAAGGTCCGCTCCTCCAGCCACCACAGCAACACCTTGGTCCTCAGCAGGTCTTGGGCATGGCAGCCACACAGCAGTCTTTGTTGCAGCAGACCCTGTTGCAGCAATCCTCAGAAGTCCATTCACCTGTCTGTCCATTAGTCAGTTAGTCCACTGGTCAGTCAGCAGGTCCAGAAGTCCTTCAGCCAGTCCATTAGTTCCTCAATCCATCAGTTTAGTTCTCTCTCCTTCCTCCAAGCTTTCCTCCTTCTACTACCTACACCCTCTTCAACCTCCAGGTGCTACTTTTATCCCTAAAGACCTCGTTACCTCTAGTGCAGGGGTCTCCAAACCTTTTGGCCAGAGGGCCGCATCAAATATCTGACATGGTGTTGAGAGCCAGGGAAAAAATTTAAATATAAAATGTATGTAAATAAATCAGAGATGGAACTTAGATGAGTGAATAAATGAATGAATGGGCTCATTCATTCAATCTCTCTGGCCCTTCAGACCAGACGCAACCCTCCAGATGCAACCAGTTCCAGTCATGTTCGGTCAAGTGGGCCAGAGGCTTTCAGGGGATAAGAGGCTGGCCGTGGGCCAGACAGAGGCTCACCGTGGGCCGTATCTGGTCCCCAGGCCAGGGTTTGGAGATCCCTGCTCTAGTGGATGAAGCTGTGCAGCACACCCACTGCTGAAAGTCCAGATTCTAACTCCATGTTTGCTTGCCAGACCAAAGGGCCACTGTTAACACCACACCCTATCTCCTCGAGGGATCTTGCGCATTTCCATTGCAACACCCCTGTATTAGCATAAGCGAACATGGCATCTAGGACCGGACCTCCAATTGCCAATCCAATTAGTAGAGGAAGGTGCAGAGGGAAAAGGCAGTGAGAAGTCCAGCTTAAGAAACCAGTGTATTAACCAGCCTCAGGGTTCAGCCAACTCAAGCACTGCCCAGGGTTATCAAATGACCCATGATTCTCTCTCAAAACCCTGGTTAAAAAAAACAACAAACCATGATGGAAAAAATAGGTAAAACCAGTGAAAACAAGGTGACTTCCACCACAGATCTGTTTGTAGTTACAGCCACTGAGTGAAGGAAAAGCATGTACATCAATGTGTACAATGGTTTCATGGTTGGAAACCAGCAAATACACTTGAACATACTGCCAGCAAAGGCACTATGACACTAGTGAGGGGAATGAAACCAGCCAAATTTGACCAATTGTCACTAACATAAGCAGATTACTCTTAAATGTGTATCCAATTCTTCACATGTGTGTCTCTCAATTAGAAACACATTGATTTGCTGTTTTCAGAGCCTCCCGTATCCCACTGTGTGTAAACACTTGAATCATCTGTGTTTACATGGATATTTACAATAGAAATTTCTGTGGTTTTCATCAAACAACCCACAGTCCAATGTAGTTGGTGAGCAGACACTTCCATAGGATCTTACGAACAACTTCAAGATAATGCAAAAGTATCCACTGAAAGCCAGGGGCAAAGAGCCTTAAGAAGTGGCTTCTCCCATATGGTCTCCCTCGATCATCAGAATCCAAGACTATGGTCTTGCTCAGGATTCCTTTGCTCATCCAAAAAAGGCCTTCTTCACAGGGCAATGTATGGACTCCACTGGCACTAGATGTAGGAATGGCCACTGGCTCAGATGGCTTTAAAACAAATCCATGGAAGATAATAATAATAACAATAATAACAGGTATTTATATACCGCCTTTCTTGGTCTTTATTCAAGACTTTATTCAAGGCGGTTTACATAGGCAGGCTTTATTTAAATCCCTTATTAAATAGGGATTTTTACAATTGAAAGAAGGTTCTTTCTTTCAAGAACCACAACATTCAGGTTTTTCTCTCTGATCTGGCTTCACATTCTGGCCTCCATCCTCCCACGCACAGAGCAGATGGAATAGCTCGGCTTCAGCTTGCCAGCTGCTTCAAGGTCGCACGGTGCCGGTGGCCTCGAACTGGCGACCTTGTGGATGTTATCTTCAGGCAGACGGAGGCTCTACCCTCTAGACCAGACCTCCTGCCCATAGATAGGACTATGATTAACTATTGGTCACAATAACTAAACTCTGAATTCAGAGGTCATATTCCACTAAATACCAGTTGGTGGAGGGACACATGACCTAATTCTCAGCTTTCTGGAAGTATCTGGTTAGCCGCTCTTGGAGACAAGATGGTGAAACTAACAGGGTGTGATCCAGGTGGGGTCTTCATATGTTTTCACGAAGTGTAGTTCATGCAGAGTAGCATAGCTAGCGGAGTGGCAACACGCTGTGCAAGTGGCCTCTCCCATTCTCTGTCAGAGCCATACCGGGCAGTGACGGCAACTCGCAGGAGACACTGTTTGGTTCTGAGAGCTCCTGCTGTTGCCCAGGATGGCTCCGACAGCAAGTCAGCAATGTCTTGTTATACTGTTTTGCCCCCCCAGCTGTCACGAAGCCAGGTATTTTAGACCACGACACCTAACCTGAGGAGCCTGTACCTGGGGAAACCTGCCAGCTTCCCTTTCTTGGCACTTTCCACTTTCCAAGTTGTCTGTTTTTATTCTAGATAGCTTCCCAAAACTGACACAGGATTTGGAGAGGTTTTCTTTACTCATAGCACTATTTGCTTGCATAGTTTCTATATGACACCATTCATATTGATTTGCCAGCTTGTATTAACTTTGGATGCTGTTTTACTTTTGACCATTGTTTGGTGCAAACTTGAACAGACTAAGTTATGTTTAACAAATGGACAAACGAATGTGCCATGAACCCTTTTAATGCGCACAATCCTTTTCCACCGTCTTCACGCCAAAACAACTGGTGTCTGTTAGCAGTCATCATATATATATATATATATATATATATATATATATATATATATATATATATAGCTCCAACTACCTTGATTCACTCCTTACATGACATGGTTTTATTTGTGATTTGCCGCCACTGTCAATATTCCTCAATATTAACACATTGAAATGAATGGGGACCCACCTGAAACAGACTCACGACTCACCTAGTGGGTCCTGACCCACTGTCTGGGAGAAGCTAATAGGAAACCATTGTTCCTGCAAAGCATCTCACTACACTTGATGAGAACAGCAGTTTTGCCACAAACCCCACAGACACAGGCTGACCTCACAGAGTCTAGTTTTGGGAACAAAGATCATTGCAAAGTGAGTGAAAGGACGACCCAACTTCAGACACATTCTCTTAGAAGGGACATGCTCCTTTAGTTGCAGGCTGTGCTGAAATTTCCTACCAAAAGCCTTTAATCCCCCCACCCCCGTCTTCCTCTACAGAACCATCTGCATTGAAACACTGCCGATGACCCATCCTGAAAAGATTACTTGCTGGTCTCAGCGTATCAACAATTCTACAATTGTCATGTTCAATCAGTCAAAGGGAAGCACCAGCATTTGTGGAGGAAGGGGTTCATAGATCAGGCTGTGCAGACCTCAGGACTTACAGCCATTAAGAAAAGAGTGTGTTATTGATCTCCAGGGAACAAAGGTCCTGTTGGAACTGCGGGTCGGATAACTGTTTTGCCCATTAGCCCTTAACGGTGGGCAGCGGTAATTAAAGCTATCTTGCACAGTCTTTATGAAAACAACAGTTGCACGTCTGAGAGTTAGGTGGAAGTTCTGGACTTCCCCATCCGTCAGCCATTCAACCACTTCAGTGTCTTGTTATAGATCTAGCCTACAGTTCTATTCTCCTTCACACTTCCACTTTTGCTCCATTCCTCTCTTCTTTTTCAGACTCAGGGAGCAGGAGGTGAAGAAACAGAAGCGAGCAGATGGACAGAGGTGGTCACCCGCTCCTGGTCCACCGCCTGAGGTATTTGCCTCAGTCAACCTGATGGATGGGCTGGCCCTGCCTGTAGGACTGCTGTTCAGATACTAATACCAGCTTCCCTTAGGGTCCTATCCTATTTGAGCCACTTAGGGTCCAATCCTATTCAGGCTTTAGCACAAGCCCGTGTTGAGCCAGCCCTGAGTGGAGGACTACGGCCAAGAACTCTGGGCAAGCACTGGGTGGCAGAATGGTAAGCCTAGGCAGGGGAGGTGTTCCGGGATAGGGGGAAGGTGCGGGGAAGGCATGGCAGGGTTGGTAGTGGGGCAGGAGGGGGTGGAGATGGCAGCAGCTTCTGCCACCATATCCTAACCCCCCTCCCAGCCGAGGAGACCTGACATGGGTCTCCTTGAATCTGTGCCTGCTGAATGAGACCCACTGGGGATTACACGGGGTAAGGGAGAGTAAGGGGTGAATAGACCCCACGTTGCTTCCCAGCCCAATGGCCCAGGACTGAGCTGCTCAAAGGCTATTGAAATATAGTAATGGTTCCGATGCAAATCCTCCAACTTTAGCAAAGCAATGGGGAGCACCTGAGTCTAGGGTTCAGCCGGGCAATGTCAAATCATGGGTTTGGCATTACATGGGTGAACCTGTTTGATGTCTGTGACATGCATGACTTCAAAGCTAAATATTATGCACTTCCCATTCAGAGGAGTGGCTTCCCCCCCATGACAAATTCATCTTCACCGCTAGGTCTTCAGTGCTTAAAGAGCGAACGTTAAATGATAATGCTTTGCCAACACTTTTCTTGTGCTGCTGGTCGCACATTTATAATTATCTCTCTCTTTTTTAACAAAAGGAGAGACAATTTAGGGAAGGGGGAAAGGTTATTCTTGGCAACAGGCCTAAGGTGAAAACCTGCTGTGCTTAATGTGTAAATTATAACGTGTGCGGTTATGAAGAGTAATTTTTTTGTGTGTGAAATGCTCACATAACCGTGAGACTCCCGAAGAAGCTGTCACAGAGTTTGCCATTTTCAAGGGCCAAGATTAATTGAAAAGCAGCTTGTAATACATGGAGTATCTGAAGGCAAAATGCATAGTTTAGCTTAAATAACAGTCATTAACGGGACCAAGGAAAAAGATTAGACTAGAATACAAGGGGGCATTTGCTCCAAAGTTGCCGTAAAGAAAAAAAGAATCTGTTTATATGGGACAAGTCTGAAAATTCTGGGTTTGTTCCCCTGCAAGTTCGGGGAAATGAAGAATTAGGTTGCAATCCTAACCATACTTTCCTGAGAGTAAGCCCCACTGAACAAAACAGGACTTTCTTCTGAGCAGACCTGCTTAGGATTGTGCCCTAAGGCAAAATCAGACTTCGGACTTTTGTCTTTAAAATGGAGTTTTTTTAACTGACCTATTCAACTTCAGTATATGTTTAACATCTAAACAGGACATTGAGGGGAAACATGCACGGAAGGGGGAGGGGATCTGTTTTGTAAATGTTTAAAGTTTAACCTCTCCTTTCCAAATATAGACATCAAATATATACTTGGGTCCCACCATTCCCCAAGACAGATGAGTAATGTGCCCTGAGCTCTCGTAACTACATGCAAATGCTCCCAATATCCCTGTGGGGCAGTGGCTTTGCTGGTGAGGTGCGGTGGGTGCAGGCTGCACCCAGTGACAAGCCCGAGGAGGTGACACTACCTGCCAAAAATTTTTAAAATCTTGCTATTTTCAAATAATACCATCATGTTTTATATCATTCGATGTGAATTTTCAAGCTAAATGCAATGGAACAAACTGTACTGATAGATCTCTAGTCCAGGGGTGCCTGGACTACTGCCAACTTTTTGGCAGGAGGGCCACATCATCTCTCTGACACTGTGTTGGGGGCCGGGATTTAAAAATAAGAATAAATTTACATTTCAAATTTGAATAAATGAATATATTAGAGATGACACTTATATGAATGAAATGAAAGTCTTGCAATAGCTCAAGGCCTACGAAAGACCTTACACAAAGCAAGGCCAGCCTTTCATTTGCTGCCGCTGTTGCATCACAGATGTGAAACAGCAAGCAGTGGAGGGAGCCCTCGTCCCACAGCTCACTTGAGACGTCGCACAGTTGGCCATCACGCTGACAGCAGCTGCATCAGGCCAACATGGGCTCCAGCAAGACTCCGGAGGGCCAGAGGCTCATTGAAGACTGGGGGCTCCCTGAGGGCCGGATTGGGAGTCCTCGAGGGCCGCAAGTGGCCCCAAGGCTGGGGTTTGGGCACCCCTGCACTAGTCAATCAAAAGTTACAGCCAAAAAAACCAGCAGGGGGGCAGGGCGATAGTGTATCAGCACACCTACCGCCCAGGCCAGTGCCCCACCCACTGCATGGGAGGAGGTCCATCATGGGGTGATGAGCTGGTCTCCCACACCAGGTCACCCTAGTGACGCCAGTGCTCTAGGGAGATGCCTTATTGTCATTTTCTTAGCATGAGTTGCTGTCACTCTTCAGGGTGTTCTGATGAATGGGACAGACACGCAGTCCGATCTGACCTGGAGATGGCAGAAATTGAACTCAGGACCTTCTGCATCCAAAGATGCCTGCACACTGTCATAAGAGGGGCCATGGCATCCAGTACCACCCCTCCTGTAGCTATGTCACTGCTCCAACCTAGCACATTCCAGCACATTGTCTGTCCTAAGGCGCTAAGCCCAGTTGTTGAAGGCCCCCTCCTTACTTTATGCCAGTCCAGGGCTTACCAAACTTGTCCAAATTCCCTCTTCTACACAATGGTTAAAGGTACAGGCACTCTGTCCCCATTTGCAACTGGTAATCCTATCTCCCTCCCGGGAAGACAACACTTGGTTGGCGTACTTGGCTTACACTTAACGCACGTACAGCCGGGGTCTGGTTCACACACACAGGTTTGAGGGCCGCAACTTCCACGTATAAACGCGCTCAATTTGTCTCACAGATCTCAAAAGTACAGTTTATCCTCCCCACCATCAAAGCTGGTTCATGCATATTCAGCCCGTCCACAAGGATGCGCATGCATGTGTGAATGAGGTCTCAAGGACTCCCAGCTGACCAACTGTACTGAAATTGACCCATTACAAAGCAGGGTGTTTCTAAAGCCAATGAGATTCAGGTTTGTATGGGGCTTTGGAGCATTTATCTCTCTCTCTCTCTCTCTCTCTCTCTCTCTCTCAAAAACAGTTAAAAAATATAAAAAGAACATGCTAATCTTCCTTTACATTTCCTTTTAACTGCCTCCTTGTTCTCTTAATAAAAGAATTCAAGAGAGACACCACCGTGAAAGTGGCAAAAAGACTGTTCTGGAATGTCCACTACAAGGGAAGATGCCTCGTCTTGTAACACGTGTGAAAGCATAAAATATAAGAATGCTGACATTTCACAACTATAACCTCCTCGTAATGTTGACAGCACAATTCTCTAGGATTGCAGCTTTACACTTTCCCAAGAGTAAGCTCCACCGAACACAATGGGACTTACTTCTGAGTAGACAGGCATAGGATTTTCCTGTAAGTGTATTAATCCCTAATTAAAGGGATTTGAAGAAGAAGAAGAAAGAACTCACTGCCTCGGCTGAGTGCCAACTCAAATTATAAACTCTAATTCAGCGGATTCTGTCTAATCTCCCTTGGGTTTGTTTTTTTTTTACCTCCTGCAGAAGACTTGTTGCCTTAAGATCTGCAACAGAAAATTACTGTTGCCATACCACAGACTGCACTGAGGCTGAGAAGGGGCAGCTTGCATGAGGACATCGAGTGCAATGTTTCCCAAACTGTGGGTTGGGAGCCGAACTGCAAGCCAATTTTGGGTGGGTCGCGAAAAGTTCTTGAAACAAACAAAAACCTTTACAACCACCCTTGCCCAGTTTGCAGAAGAAAATCATTAGCTGGGGTTCTAACCTGTGGTACCCCCAATATCCCATTTTCCAATTGCCTCTAGTAATTGGCATGCAGAAGAACATGTGTGAACCCAGTTTCAACCTTTTGTCTGGCCTAGAATTCCCTAAGTGCTCATCTTGCTCTCCAATCCAGCCTTCTGGGTACCCTTGAATGATTGTAAAGGTTTGGGGGGAACAGTCCTTGAACTCTGTTTGTAGGGAGAATCTATTAAATATATGCACACACATACTATATATAAGGTCTCTAGCAGCCTCAGGAGCACAGGACCCCAAATAGTAATTAATATATCATTATCAATAATTTATTAATGATAATTATTAATTATATTATTACTAATATAATTTTATTAATTATTAATAAAGAAAATATTGTTTCTTTTTATATCTCTTTTTTTGTCAAGTGGATCGAGACAGATTGTCATTTTTAAAGGTGGATCATAAGAACATAAGAATAGCCCCACTGGATCAGGCCATAGGCCCATCTAGTCCACCTTCCTGTATCTCACAGCGGCCCACCAAATGCCCCAGGGAGCACACCCTTGCATCTGGCATTCTGACATAGCCCATTTCTAGAATCAGGAGGTTGCACACACACATCATGGCTTGTACCCCGTAATGGATTTTTCCTCCAGAAACTTGTCCAATCCCCTTTTAAAGGCGTCCAGGCTAGATGCCATCACCATATCCTGTGGCAAGGAGTTCCACAGACCGACCACACGCTGAGTAAAGAAATATTTTCTTTTGTCTGTTCTAACTCTCCCAACACTCAATTTCAGTGGATGTCCCCTGATTCTGGTGTTATGTGAGAGTGTAAAGAGCGTCTCCCTATCCACTCTGTCCATCCCCTGCATAATTTTGTATGTCTCAATCATGTCCCCCCTCAGGCGCCTCTTTTCTAGCCTGAAGAGGCCCAAACGCCGTAGCCTTTCCTCATAAGGAAGGTGCCCCAGCCCAGTAATCATCTTAGTATGTATAGGAAAGGGAGATGTATAGGAAAGGGAAGCTGTTTCCCAGGCATGAGCCTGCAAATAGCATTGGAGATGCCAAGAGTATAACGGTCAAAGTTCTTTTAAGTCAGGCACTTATAAGGCAGGTGGGCACATGCTCTCATCATGACCCAACCATCAGCTCGCCAGTAGGGGATATCTTTAAACAACAGCCACCCAATGTAATATATGATCAGGCACAACTTGTGCTAAAAAAAAGAGAAAGGGGGAGAAATAAATTCTGAGTTTTGTAAATGGTATGAATTGCACAAACCAGGGAAAAGGGTACAGCGTTTGCTTCTCCTTTTCTCATCATATTGCGCATTGTGATACGTAACAGAGGCAGTTCAGGCACTGGTTCTATGGGGACCCTTGCCCAAGTGCTGTAGGGGCTCCTTCCACTTAATGGTGAAGCAGGCAGCCCCACTAGTCTCCACCATCTTTGTTCACCTACAGTGCAACACTTCAGCCATGATGTAGTGGGATTCAGGGGCATGGGCACTGATGTATAGATAAACAAAGATGGTGGATGCAGCATGGTTGACAAAGGGCATTCTGGGCCTTCGCTGCCGCTAAGGTAAGCTCCCACAGTGTTTGGGGGAGGCTTTTCTTGGTGATAGGGGCAGTCCTCGGTGGCTGCCACCTTTTTCATGAGGGCCTCGAGAGTCTTGACTCTTCAATGAGCCTAGACCAGCGGTTCCCAAAGTTTTCCTCAGGAGGAGGGAACCATCTAAATGCTTGCAGAAGAGGGGGAATTGCAGCAACGTGATCCGCAGGACTGCGCTGCTGCTGGGCGAAGAGCGGGTTCCTGACTTACTTGAAGCCAGCAACAAGCTCCAGGGGGTGCAGGGAGACCCACGGACACCTCCACAGGGCTCCCTGAGCCTTGAAAAAGTTTTTAAAAAAGGGATTGGAAGTCATTCCCAGTTTTGAGATTGGAAATCAGAAGTGGGTTCGAATCCTACCTCAGCCGTGAAGCTTCCTGGGTGACCTTGGGCCAGTCACTTTCTCTCAGCCTCACCTACCTCACAGGGTTGTTGTGAGGACAAAAGGAGGGGAGCAGCTGTGTACAGTGTCCTGAGCTCCTTGGAGGAAGGGCGGTATAAAAATGTGAAAAATAAATAAATAAGTGGCTTCTGAACTTTTTTTTTTTTAACTTTTCTAGGTTTGGGGAGCCCTGCAGAGGTGTGCCTCTATTTCTGCTCACCCTCTGAACTGGCTTTGTTCCTGATTAAAATCCTGCTGGCTCATCACACTGGTCAGAGGTACACAGGATCTGGGTTGTAATCCTAGCAGCTCCCGCCACTGTGGCTAGCAGGCTGCAACCCAGAAATTAGTCCTACAACCTTTACAAACATTCGGCAAAATGGTGACATGACAGCTGCCTCTTCTTCTTTGGTTGCTTTCATCCATCATCTTTCCCCTTGTTGCAACAAGCCAGTTTACAGGCTTGCAAGAGACCAAGGGGAAGATGGGGGGTGTGTGTGTGTGTGGAGACGAAGTGTGTGAACTGAGAGACGAAGAGGCAGGAGAAACAGAGGCTGCCTCATCTTCCACTTCACTGGTAATTTGAAAGGCAGAAGAGGAATCTCCAGCTTTTGACGGAACAACAACCCTCGTATGGGCTAAGGCTCAGTAGGAGAGCATCTGTTCTTGAATGCAGAAGCTCCCAGGTTCAATCCCTGGCATCTCTCTGTAGGATTACATCCTGGGGTGAATCTACTATGAAACTAATGAAGCTGAAGAGCCCCTAATCCTGGTTGGGTCCCTGAAGTGACTTTTGGGTCTCCTATTATTTACTTTATTTATATCCCACCTTTCTCCTCGAAGGGACCCAAGACGGCTATACGAAAGGGTTTGTTTTTTTTAATCTATTTAAAAAAAATAAATCTATCGATTAATCTATAGATATAATGTAGTGTAATAGTCACACAACTCAAATTTATTAAGTGGTTCCCAGACTTTTGAGCATCGGAACCCACCTAAAAAAAGTTTCAATGTACCAGCTGCTTAAGTCTCTGTGGCTATAGCGGTGATTAGGCAGCAATTCTCTCCCCTCTCCCCCCCCCCCCCCCGTAGCAGGTTGTTTAACCATTGATGCACATGGCCTAATCTGCCTTGTCAGTTTCACAACCCACCAAAAATGGGGTCATGACCACGGCGGGCCACAGAACCACCGTGTGGGAAATGCTGGCATAACCCAGTATAGCAATTTTAATCAAAATCTGAGATGCAGTGGTTAATATATATATATATATATATATATATATATATATATATATATATATATATATATATATTTTTTAACAAAATTGTGGTGATCTGTTGTGGAACAACCCCATTGAAGAAGATAAAGGTAGTTACCCAGACCTAGCAGTTTATCGAAAAGGGGCCTTCAGTTCAAGCTGTAGAGCCCCAAAATGTATTTGGTGGGCCACTGTGATGGACAGGAAGCTGGACTAGATGGGCCTATGGCCTGATCCAGTGGGGCTGTTCTTATGTCCACCACTGATCACATCTGCAGTGCTGGACAGCCACCAGCGGTCAGTGTCCATTGCAGAGCTAGACTCAGTAAATGGAAGCATCCTGTGAAAGTTGGAAGCAACTCAAAGGAAGCAAAGTGAAGAAATGAAATACAGTTTGCCTGTCCTGTACATACATTTGCCAGCTACCTAAAAGTTAGCAGTACCTCTCAATCTCTCACCCTTCGGCTCCCGGTGACATCTGTCTGCCAGCAGAGAACATTAATAATTGTTGAGATCCTCTTCCTGGGGCATCAGCAAGATTGTCAAGCCCAAGAACAGAACTCTTGGAATTACACCAGCACGAACATCACCAGCCTTTGAGGCTTGAAGCCATTTCCGCCTCCTCGATTTCCTGCCTTGGCTTACGGCAATGCGAGGGGGCTAACGGCGGGTGGAGAGATAACGAATTGGCAATCCCCCCCTCTCCAAGTCAGAGAAATCGCAGCTGCAGTTGATGTGAATGACAGCCTCGCACAGCGTAATCCTGCACGTATTCGTCCAGAAGTAAGTTCCACATTGCTCAATGGTGCAAAGTATGCACAAGATTGCAGCCTTAGAGAGCCCAATCCGAGGCATGTCTGCTCAGAAATATATCCCATTTTAGTCAATGGGGCTTGCACCAAGGTAAAAGTGGATAGGATTGCAGCCTTAGTCAGAGGTGTCACTGGAGTTGTGTCACCCAGTGGAAGAGCTCATTGCGTAACCCCCATGATGGACCTCCTGCCAATCCATACTGAATAAACTAGAATATCATATGCACAGACTAAATGCGGTGGCATCACTAGGGTTGGTGACACCCCCATTCACTTTATTTGTGTTTATTTTAATATATAACAACCCAGGTCACCCAATAAATCAGTAACCAACAACAAAAAAACTGGCCAACTTGATGACACAGAACTGAATAAGAATTCTAGCATTAGCTCTGATACACTGAAATGAGACTCATACAACACCTTATTGGTCTCCTGCTGTGTCATAACAACATCTCATGTTCTCTTGGAACAATCAGTCTCATTGGTCGGTTCTGAGTTATGGGAATCCACATTTTGTTACATAAGGCAGTTGCGTTTTCCTTTTCTGGTTATTTGGCTATAACTTTTGATAGAATACAGATATTTCAACGTGGTTTATTTCATTGCATTTTTCATCAAATTACCCACTGAATGATATACAACATGGCAATAGTATTTGAAAATACTAAGATTTTCACAATTTGGGCCAGTAGTGGTGTCTCTCTCTCTCATACACACACACACACCTGAATGTGTCACCCAGTGCGGTCCACACCCCTGCACCTTCCCTAGTGATACCACTGGCCTTAAAGCCCAGTCCTATGAACATCTTCTCAGATGTAAATCTCATCTACTCAAATGTAAATCTCATATAGTCAAGGGGGCTTGCTCCCAGGTAAGTGTGGATAGCCTTTGTCACTTATGCCACACCAGCTCACTTCTCTCTACTCATTTTGCCCAGAGCAAGTACAATGTTATAAACCTGTATCATCATCCCCCCCACCAGACAGTTGCGTGCCTGCCATAGACCTGCCAGGGGCAAATGCCCCAGGCGCCGGCCACTGGGACCCCGTGGAAGCCTCTCTGAGGCTCCCGATGGGGGCAGAAACTGCATTTCCGGTTTGCTGGAAGCACAGTTTAAAGCACCAGGGAACCTCACAGAGGTTTCCCCGACGTGGGAGGAGGTCGCGTGAGGCTCCGTGAGCCTCTGGTGAGTGGGGGGGGGCGGATTTCTGCCCGGGGGGGCGGCAACAGCCCATGGGGGGCGCCATCAGGGAGCTTTGCCCTAGGTGTGGGGCTGCGAAGATCCGTGGCTGCCACCAGTCAAGAGATCTATATCCACTACTACTGTAAAGGGAGGCAGTCACCAAGGATAGGAAGAGGCCCATCCTGCTGTGCCCCTTTGACCCTGGAGTTGGCCCTGCTCTCGCAACAATCACATGATAAACCCTTGGAGAAAGCCAAGGGCATAACAGGGGTTGTCGTTTGTCTGGGGCATTTGGTGGGCCGCTGTGAGATACAGGAAGCTGGACTAGATGGGCCTATGGCCTGATCCAGTGGGACTGTTCTTATGTTCTTAACTACAATTCCCAGGAAGCCTTGCAGGTCTCTTGTTATCTGGTGTGCTCCCTGGGGCATTTGGTGGGCCGCTGTGAGATACAGGAAGCTGGACTAGATGGGTCTATGGCCTGATCCAGTGGGACTGTTCTTATGTTCTTAACTACAATTCCCAGGAAGCCTTGCAGGTCTCTTGTTATCTGGTGTGCTCCCTGGGGCATTTGGTGGGCCGCTGTGAGATACAGGAAGCTGGACTAGATGGGCCTATGGCCTGATCCAGTGGGACTGTTCTTATGTTCTTAACTACAATTCCCAGGAAGCCTTGCAGGTCTCTTGTTATCTGGTGTGCTCCCTGGGGCATTTGGTGGGCCGCTGTGAGATACAGGAAGCTGGACTAGATGGGCCTATGGCCTGATCCAGTGGGGCTGTTCTTATGTTCTTAACTACAATTCCCAGGAAGCCTTGCAGGTCTCTTGTTATCTGGTGTGCTCCCTGGGGCATTTGGTGGGCCGCTGTGAGATACAGGAAGCTGGACTAGATGGGCCTATGGCCTGATCCAGTGCGGTTGTTCTTATGTTCTTAAACTACAATTCCCAGGAGGCCTTGCAGGTCTCTTGTTATCTGGTGTGCTCCCTGGGGCATTTGGTGGGCTGCTGTGAGATACAGGAAGCTGGACTAGATGGGCCTATGGCCTGATCCAGTGGGGCTGTTCTTATGTTCTTATGTTTGGGGAAAGTTGTTAACATGTGAGGTGTGTGCATGCACAAAAAAAACCCATGCTATCTCCAGGAAGCTTGACTAAGCATGTGCCATGCATGCAGTAGCATAGAACTGGTGGAAAGGCCCTACATTTCAGTCTCCCCTTCTCCTGCTGCTGCATCGGAGCCTGGGGAAATCATAGACAAACAGAGAAAAATGACACATGTTCATTTGGTCGATGAATTATGTATGCATTACGGTTGCGTCGTACCTCATTTGCAAGTATATAAAACAGTTAACATATAACTTGCAATTCTATTAAAGGGGTTGATGTGTGTAATGAGGGGGGGGGGATCAGCTGTATATTTTTAGCCTTCTTTTCCATTAATACACATTGAGGTTTCCTGGCTTTGGAAGGCTGAGATTTTTTTTTCCTTAAGTAAACACTAATGACAGAATGCATTCTCTCATTATCTGAAGAGGCTATTTTCCAGTCGCATCTTAAATACAGCCTGCTGCATCCCCGCCATTCTAAACAGTTTACGGAACGAGTCCTTTCGTAAACAGGACAAGCCAAACAATGCCTTCTCAAAACAGAACCAAGGCCCCAGCTTGGTCCTAAACAAAAGCCCAAAGTTCCTTAACTCAGTCTGTCATCAAATGTGCAAAAAGGCATGTTTGCGCATGGAAAAACATGTTTTCCCGTCGCCAGAAAGATATGGCGGGCAAACAAAAACCATGTTTATGCACTTATTTACATCTCTCTCTCTCCTTCTTCGGGGGGCGGGAGGGTGTCAAAGAAATCTAGGACCAGATAGAAACATTTCGGTGCATGGTATTGCACACAGAACACTACACACCTCCTTAAAGCAGCAGGGTGCAAGGTGCCACTCCTCTTCTAGTCCCCTGGATCTGAGAAGAAAGGAGATAGAGAGGAAGAGGAAGCATGGAGGAGAGGAGAGGAGAGGAGAGGAAAGTAGTGGGCTAGAGTGTCTCTAGAATACCACTCTCCTCTCCCCAACACTTTTTTTTCCTACTCTACTTCCCTCTTTTCCGGCTTCCTTTTTGAATCCAAGGAGCAGGAAGAGGAGGAGCCATGGAGGCAAGGACCAGAGCCATAAGAACATAAGAAAAGCCCAGCTAGATCAGGCCAAACGCCCATCTATTTCAGCCTCCTGTATCTCACAGTGACCTATCACATGCCTCAGGGAGACCTGCATTCTGGTGCCCTCCCTCGCATCTGACATTCCGAAGTAGCCTACATCTAAAATCAGGAAGTTGCACATACCCATCACGGCTTGTAACCTGTGATGGACTTTTTTCCTCCAGGAATTTGTCCAATCCCCTTTTAAAGGCATCCAAGCCAGATGCCCTCACCACAGCCGAGTGCTCCCCTCCCATTCCCTCTGTTAGCTAAATGGATGGGATGACCCTGTACAAAACTCAAAGGGACCGACAGGCAAGCAATTAAAAAATAATAATCAAAACACCCAAACAGTAGCCATTTAAAAGCTCTTCCCCCCCCCCGCCCACCCCACTCTCAAGCAGCAGCAAATTAGCAAAAATCAGCCAATCAAACAGGGGCACCATGATCAAAAAGTCAAAAAGTAGCAGCTACTCATCACTTGCCAAGCAATAATGTTTTAATTAGGTGACAAGAGGTCAACAATTATGGAGCCAGGTGGGTCTTCCAAGGAAGTGAATGCCATAATATCAGTGCCCTCCTGACTCCCTCTCTTGTGAACACCTACTGAAATTCAGACAGCAGGGAGAAGACAGGCTGAATGAAGCACAACAGAGGGGGGATCAGAGAGGAAATGGTTGTGAAAGTACCCAGGCCGCATCATTTAGAGTTCTGAACAGTAAAAACAGGCACCAGACTCTGGGTCCAGAAATGAACAGTTAACCAATGCAGAAGATGCACAGTTGAAAAGACGTGCTCCAGCCATGAGCCCCTGCTAACTGAGCAAGAGGCACTTTTTCAAGTGGGGCTCCTCTTAGCAGGAGGACAGTAACTGTCCCTTTTCACCCCAGCTCGGTGTCTTTTCTAGCACCTGTTTGCTGGTGGCTTTTTTCCGGGGGGCGGGTGGGAGAAAAAACAGGGCAGAGCATTTTAAACCATATTTTTACACGTATTTTTTACGTGTATTTTGTGAAATACGTATTTTTAAACCGTATTTTTAAACGTACATACCGTATTTTTCACTACATAAGATGCACTCCCCCCCCAAAAAAAAGTGGGGGGGGGAGTGTGTGCGTCTTATGGAGCGAATACTGGGGGCAAGGTCCACACCAGGGGCAAGGTCCTCATTTGCACAGGCGCCACAGGGGAAGGGCAGGCGGAGAACAAAGGGGGCAAGGTCCTCATTTGCACAGGCGCCACAGGGGGAAGGCAGGCTTACTTTAAAAGTAAGTTTTCCTCCTCTAAAAACTAGGCGCGTCTTATGGTCAGGTGCGTCTTATGGAGCGAAAAATACTTGTATGTACAGAGACCTAGATTCTGCAATTTTGCAATGCAGATGACAATCGGATGTGTCCTTACTTGGGAGTTAAGCCCATTGAACTCACCGAGATTTCCTTCTGAGCAGAGGTATCGCACTGACAAAAATTTCTTGAAAACTATTGAATAGAAGGGAACGCAGGGGGGGAAAAAACACTGGATCAAGTGTGTGACTATTAGGATCTACTACCCTGTTCCACCCCCTTTCCAGACTACAGCAGCCGGGGAAAAAAACAACCCCACTGAATAAGTCAGGGTGCCTTTGAAGATATTTAATTAAAATCTAATCCCACATTCTTAAAGGCTCACATAAATTAAGCTGTCATTCAGGAGATTTATGCATTCACATTTGCATATTACATACAATTCATCAATTACTCATGTTTGAAAGCAATGCCTTTCTTGAGGAGCAGGGCTGCCAACCTTGCCAACAGGCGCACTGAGACACACACACGGTACCCGCTGGTACCTTGGAGAAAGCCTCTTCCATATGTCGGCTCTTCCTTCGCACAGCCATGTGGGCCCCAAGCACGCTCGCTACAATCGCACGTTTTCGCTCGATGCCTTCTTTTCAACTCCAGCTTGTCAGCGGAGGAGGAAGCCGTTCAGCTCAGGGCAACCAGATTAGTGGGAAAACCTCGTGCTTTGCCACAGATTGCAACGTAGCCGCCTTACGTGCCGATTCAAGCAGCTTCCTTGTGAGGAAGCCAACTCCAAGGCCTGCTTGCATCGACACAGAAGGTGGCTATGCTATACCCCTAAAACGAGAGCCAATTGGACAAAACCAATGCCATTTTTGGATTCCGCAGTCCAAATATACCCAAGAATAGGTCTAACTTTTGCAACAGAAAAATGTGTATAGGCCTGTGTTATGATCGCACACACACACAAATAAAAATGGGAGGCCCACCCAAACTCTCCATAAGAACGTCTCACTCACAACAGTTCCTTACACAGGAGAAACCTTACGCAGGAGACAGCCAGTTCATAGGGAGGCTGTTCTCATTCCTGCAGCAAGCAAGATTGATTCATGACTGGCAGGCCTGGGAAGCGAAATTTGCCCCGAGGACCACCTTCTGTTGGATGTGACTGTAGCTATTACAGGTGCCGTGATGAATTTATTATCTGTCTAAGCTCTAGCCCACCATTCAACCCACGAGGACCCCCAAAGAGGTTTATATATAAGAACAGAATTACTTAAGGGCTGCTCCACCTCCTCTGATAGATGGTATCACTCTGCAGTGAGGGACCAAGGTCTACCAGCATCAAACGCTGCTTCCTTCTCTGGTGCAGCACTGCAAATGCCACTCCTCTTCATCCTCCTGCGCTCACTGGGATATGTATTTATTTTGGTTGGCAACCTTCAGTCTCAAAAGACTATGGTATAAGCCCACAGCACCCAGTATTCCCAGGCGGTCTCCCATCCAAGTACTAACCAGGCCTGACCCTGCTTAGCTTCCAAGATCGGGCATGTGCAAGGTAACAGTTCCCCGTCTTTTCCCTTCTGAAACAAAAAAGCTCAATGAGTTACATAAGAACATAAGAACAGCCCCACTGGATCAGGCCATAGACCCATCTAGTCCAGCTTCCTGTATCTCACAGCGGCCCAACAGATGCCCCAGGGAGCACACCAGATAACAAGAGACCTGCAAGGCTTCCTGGGAATTGTAGTTAAGAACATAAGAACAGCCCCACTGGATCAGGTCATAGGCCCATCTAGTCCAGCTTCCTGTATCTCACAGTGGACCACCAAATGTCCCAGGGAGCACACCAGATAACAAGAGACCTCATCCTGGTGCCCTCCCTTGCATCTGGCATTCTGACATAGCCCATTTCTAAAATCAGGAGGTTGCGCATACACATCATGGCTTGTACCCCATAATGGATTTTTCCTCCAGAAACTTGTCCAATCCCCTTTTAAAGGCGTCCAGGCCAGTCGCCATCACCACATCCTGTGGCAAGGAGTTCCACAGACAAAAAACACGCTGAGTAAAGAAAAATTTTCTTTTGTCTGTTCTAACTCTCTCTACACTCAATCTTAGTGGATGTCCCCTGGTTCTGGTGTTATGTGAGAGTGTAAAGGGCATTTCCCTATCCCCACATAACAATATAAAATGCATTTTAAAAAAAAAACCATAAAATAGATGATAAGACTATGAAAAAGAAGAGGGAAGAGCAGAAGAGGAAGTGTGGAGGAGAAAAGAGGAGAGCAGTGGGCTAGAGTGTCTCTCAGGAGATGCTTTAGCCCACCACTCTAGCCACTATTTTTTCTGTTCCGTTTCCCTGTTCACATTCTTTTCAAGTGCAAAAGAATGAGGTGGAGTGGATGGCAAAGTTGCCCCCGCCACCCATCCACCATTTGGGGTGACCACTTCAGTCTGCTTCATGCACAGGCCAGCCCTGTTGGTCTGAGGCAGTGTATCCCCACCACCACCCAACAGAAGAAGTGCCGCTGAGTGGCTAAGTTAACCCTGATTGTTACAGCCCTGGAGCCAAGAAACCCACTGCCCTGCCCTCGTCAACAAACCACACCATCGTGAAATGAAAATGATAAGTTGTTCTCTATACAGTGATATTTTTAACTTCATGGAACAGTTGACAACATTTGATCAGAGAAGCCAAGCGTAGAAGGGTACCAGTAGCATAGCTACTGGGGGGTGTAAGTATTACAGGCATCGCAGCACACCATGTAAGCGGCCGCTCCCACTCACCATGGGAGTCAGAATGGCTCTGATGGCAAATGAAAGGAGCAGCTTTCACGGCGCACTGTGGGGCCTGCAAAACTTACTGCACTGCCCCCCTTACAGTTACACTACTGAGTGGTGCCCAACACTAGGAAACCAAAGGTGTGACTAGAATTGTGGCTTTGATAACACGGATAACACATGCTCCAAAAATGTAGCCATGCACACCCTGCTTCCACATTTCCCGCCCACATTTCCTCTTCAAAGGGAATGACACATTGTGCAAGGGAATGCCTGCCCTTGATCTCAGGTTTGGTACCACTGTACACTCAGGCAACAGGAGGACATCATTTCCGCTTTTGTTTGCACCAGGAGAGTTATAAACTTGCTCCAAAGGCCGACACACACCCTGACTATGAGTTTGTGTAGTTACAGAGGAAATGTGATATCGGAAGCAAGGCGGAGTTTGTTTCGAAATATCATATCCTTAGTATTTTGACTGGCAGATTATCCCCCCACCATGATTAAAAAGTGTTTAGCAAACAGAATATCTAATGATACTCTTGCACGGTGGGTGGGGCATTTATCTTTGCTTGTTATGTGATGACTTGTCACAACAAGGAGCCGTGCAGTCACTCACAAGGTATAGCATGATGTCTCTCGACACGCATCCCACGTATCTTTCCTTTTACCCGTGGCATTTATTTATGATCTATATCATAATCCTGAACTGCCCTGCCAGTAACTGGGTTGATCATCAGATGACGAACTTCCTCTGGGGAAGATCATTCCACAAGCCCTGGAACTCTGCAAAAAAAAAATAATAAGATGCAAGGGAGGGCACCAGGATGAGGTCTCTTGTTATCTGGTGTGCTCCCTGGGGCATTTGGTGGGCAGCTGTGAGATACAGGAAGCTGGACTAGATGGGCCTATGGCCTGATCCAGTGGGGCTGTTCTTATGTTCTTAACTACAATTCCCAGGAAGCCTTGTAGGCCTCTTGTTATCTGGTGTGCTCCCTGGGGCATTTGGTGGGCTGCTGTGAGATACAGGAAGCTGGACTAGATGGGCCTATGGCCTGATCCAAAGAGGCTGTTCTTATGTTCTAATGATTGGAGGAAAAGAAATGACTTCTTTTCACATCCCAATCTTATTCAGGCCAGTGCCCAGGGCTGTAGTGGCACCGAAAGGGCTGCCGCTGGATCCTATGGGTGCCAGGCTAGCACTGAGAGTCTTCTCGGGGGAAGGGAGTTTCTGCTCCCTTTCCCCAGGTAACACTGATGTGGTGCCGATGGGTCTCTTAGGTTCTGCGGTTGCCTTTGAGCAGATGCAGAGACAAGGAAGCCCATGTTAGATTGCCCAGCCCGGGAGGGAGGACAGGATACAGTGACGGAGGCTGCCACCATCTCCGCCCTCCTCTCGGGCCCAATCCATCCCTCTCCCCGCCCTCCTCCCCGCTCTCCCTGCTCTGAAACGACTCGCCACTAGATAATGGTGAAACTTACTGCCGGCTTCTCCTACAGCATCCTCTTCCGGCACTGGGCCCCTCCTCACTGAGTGCCGCAGACATACCTTACAGCACATCTATGATACCCAGAGCTGGCAGTATGGGCATACTGCTAGTGCCAGGCCTGATAGAATCGAGCCCTCAGTCTCCAATGAATGCTATGAGGTCGTCAAGTTGCTTCAGGCAATGGGACATATGACATAAGTATCAGGGCTGGGACCAGGGGGAACTTGGACACCCCTTTATGACTGGGGAATGGTAGAATAAAACTCTAATAAGTGAATAAATAACCGTTGGTCAACAGGTTTACAAAGGATCTCCCCATCCAACTATGAACTGGGTCAGAGGTGTAACAAGGGCAGAGTCTGCCCCAGGTGCTACATTAAGGGGGTGTGAAGCTGCCAGTAACTCCTCCTCTAGAAGAACCCTAGTGGATAGGGAGATGCTCTTTACATTCTCACATAACACCAGAACCAGGGGACATCCACTAAAATTGAGTGTTGGGAGAGTTAGAACAGACAAGAGGAAAATATTTTTTTACTCAGCGTGTGGTTGGTCTGTGGAACTCCTTGCCACAGGATGTGGTGACGGCATCTAGCCTGGACGCCTTTAAAAGGCGATTGGACAAGTTTCTGGAGGAAAAATCCATTACGGGGTACAAGCCATGATGTGTATGCGCAACCTCCTGATTTTAGAAATGGGGTATGTCAGAATGCCAGATGCAAGGGAGGGCACCAGGATGAGGTCTCTTGTTATCTGGTGTGCTCCATGGGGCATTCAGTGGGCCGCTGTGAGATACAGGAAGCTGGACTAGATGGGCCTGTGGCCTGATCCAGTGGGGCTGTTCTTATGTAACCTGGAAGTGACCACCATGCACCACTTAATGGTTCCCCCACAGGAGGGGGCATGTGCTGCTGCAGCTCCCCTTTTAAGGGGGTGCCCCTTCAAAGGGGAGCCTCCACAAGAGAAGGAATGGGGGGGGAGCTAAGCCACCAGTGCTTCCTCCTATGGGGAGAACCTGGAAGTGATGTTCTAATGTCACTGCCCCAGGAGCCAAGGCTTCTAGTTATGCCTCTGAACTGGGTGAGCACAGCCATTGCTTGCCCCCACCGCCAGTAACTGAGGGTTCCAAGGCTCTAATGCACCATGAAGGGCGGAGGGCAATAGAGGACTTTTACCCCAGAGAGCCACCAATGTAGCAGCACCTCATCTTCTCACTGATACCTGAAATAAGACAACATTGATTACTTCTTCAAAACTGACCCATTTGCATCCATTCATTATGATCCATGTTTATTTTTATTTTCTTATTAAATGCCTTTTTTTTTTTCCCCTTCAAAAATGCCTTTTATTTCCTGTGGGAAAATATCAGACAAACCTTTGATCTTATCTTGCAGGGTTTTTTCCTGATAAGTAGCAAGCATTCTGCAGAAGTTCCCAACCAAATTGAGGCAAACGTTTCCTTCCATCGCTTGTTGGAAGAAGAAATCACTGCCCACTGCTCCGGTTAGCATCAGAGACTCTCTCTCAATCCTATATTACTTTGTGGAGTTTTCATATAGCCATCAACATCTTTATTGATGCCAACCCTTTTCTGTGATATTTCTTGGTTGGGGAAACAAAAATCAATAACGGCTCGTCTCTCCGGTAGATTCCCAAGAAGGCATCCGACAAAAAACGCAGACATTATTTGCGATCAAGAAAGTCTTTTACATTTTCCACGCCTGTTTAAAGAAAACAGCGTGCCCGGAGTTTAGCTACTTCCAGCAGACGCAGCCTCTTGCAAAACTACAGTCGCGTGGACCCCAATTTACTCAAATATTCAGAAGAAACTACATTTTTAAGGTTTAATTTTCAATTACACAAACTCAAACATCGCCGCGGACTTCCACTGAGAATTTAAATTGGCTGGCAGCCAACTCAATCCGGTCGTTATTTTCTTTTCTGCCAAAGAAGGACGGGAGGGGGGAGGAGAGGAACCCGCATGAATATTGTTCTGAGTTCTAAATTCTAATTAACTTATTTGATATTGGACTTTGGCACAGGTGAACTCTGGGATTTAAAGGGTCAGGAAAAATACCACCACATCATAGTTGACTGGAACTCATGTGCCACTTACAATTCTTCCAGGGAAGGGGGCAAAAAATTCCAATTTTACATGAACCCAAGCCATTCCATGGCATCTAAAACTCTGCTTACGAGGGTATGTTATGTTATATCTCCAACTTTCTAGCGCAGTGGTTCTCAAATGTTTTAGCACCAGGACTTACCTTTTCAAATGACAATCTGTCGGGACCCACTGGAAGTGATGCCATTAATTTGGACGTGATCTCATAGCCAGAAGTGACATCATCAAGCAGGAAATTTTAACACGCCCACACAACAAAATCAAATTAAGTAAGTAAATTAAAAGTTTACAATTATTTAAAATAAAGAACCCTCCTAACCCTTCCCAAGCAGTTGCTGATCTGTTTTTAAAAAAATTTCCCTAACATCCCAAAGGCTGCAATCCTAGCCACAATTACCCTGGAGTAAGCCCCATTGACTGTCATTGTTAAGAGCCTATACACTGTAGCCTGTTGAAAATATAGATCTGTAGCATTTCCCCAAATGTAGTCACATATTATTCTAGCATCAAGTCTAATATATTAAAAAGAAAATAGACATTGAAATGAATGAGGACTCACTGGAAATTGGCTCACAACCCACCTAGCGGGTCCCAATTCATAGTTTGAGAACTAGTGGCTACAGAGAGTCTAGTCTATAACTCTCCTCTCCTCCACATTTTAATTTAAATGCCCCCTTTTCCTTCCAAAGCCAGGCAGGCGGAGTGGTGGAAGCAGGTAGACAGAGGTGCCCATCAATTCACAGCCTGAAGCAACTGGCTCAGTTGGTCTCATCATCAAGCAGGCCCCACATGCTACTAAGAGAGGGTAGAATCATAGTAGTACCATTCAATGGTACAATTATGGTTGTATGAACATACGATTCCAGGCCACTCATCATGAGCCCAAGTGCAAACCAACTCTACAATCTAGAGCAGCCATTTTGAACCACTGTGCCGTGACACACTGGTGTGCCGCGAGTGGTCCACAGGTGTGCCACAGAAATTTGGGAGAAGGTCACGTATTAGTAGGGCTAATTGGGGATGTGAGCCCCGCACCGGCAGCCTGGTGTGCCTTGTCAATTGTCAAAAACCTGATGGTGTGCCTTGACAATTTTAGTGCCTTGTCAGTGTGCCCTGAGATGAAAAAGGTTGAAAATCTCTGATCTAGAGGAACAGAATAAAGCAATGCTTTGCCACTATGTCTCAGTGTGGGTATCCTAAATGACTGATCTTCTTCCAACGGAGAAACTGTGACTTCCTTCTTCCCAGCTGCCTCCACCAAAAGCAATCAGGAAGAGGGTCGTCTTCAGAGGTTAAGACAGCAAACACTTGGAAAATCTAGGAATTTAAAACTGGTGCCCCCGTTCCTTGGCGGCAGGGATTCCATCCGCTTGTTTTACAAATTGGTAATTATATCCCCCGAAAGAGAGAGAATAAGATAAACACATTTCCCCTCCTGTCTCATTTTCCACTTTTACTGCCACGCCATCCTCACTCGCTCCTCAATGGTCACATTTTGCTGACATTTACAAACATTTCATGTTGATCTTCCGTGGGTCACATCAATCACTGGTACAGTTTCAATGACACTCTGTTAAATAAACTGTCATGAAAGATTTATAGAGAATTTGCTAAAAGGAAAGAAGGTGTAGCTTAGCTTTTAAAGATGCATTACTCCCTTTTTCGGTGGTGCAATATCAACTCTAATGCACTATTAAGATTTTTTTCTGGAAGAAGTTGGTAGGGGGAAAAAAAAATTCAAGTTCTCACTCACCAATGCTCTCTTGCCTCCTTCTGCTCTCCCTATGTGTAGTTGTACCTGAGATCTTATGTGAAGATTGGGAAGAAGAAAGCTCAGGAAGTGGGGCATTGTGACAAGACAGCCCAGAGAAACTCATGTCCAAAGTGTCAATCACAACACTCATTGGATGACCTTGGGTTGCAGCCAAAGTTTTGCTAGTCATGACTTTAAACAGTGTTTCTCAAACTGTGAGTCTGGACCCACTAGGTGGGTTGTGAGCCAACATCAGGTGGGTCGTGTAGCACTGAGCTCAGCTGCCATTGAAAATAACGGAGCTGAAAATACCTTGGATATGACTATTCCTGAGCATCTGGTTTTGGGCATAGAAAGCGATAAAACTGAATTCTTCAGCTCATAGGTCTCATGTAAGCCCAGTATCCTCTGTTGTTACAATTTTGTCAGTTCATTATCTCCTTCATTAATCACATTCCATCACCCCCAATGTTCGCTTTAATTTTCAGTTTGAAGGTTTTCCTTTCACTTTGCTAACAGCGGCTTCACCTGGTCTAATTGAAAGTCCTCAAAGTTTGGCTAACAGCAGAGCAGGATGGACTCGAAAGGAGAGGAGATCAAGACACCTAGTTTGCAGTCAAGCTCCTCCAGAATTGTTTTTCGAAAAGGCCAGCTAATATGGGGAAACATGAGCCTCCGGTTCTTTAGGAGACAACTGTAAAAATATCTAAAATAGCACCTTCAATAAGATCTCAAGTTTCTCAAATTTAAGGGGGGAGGGAATCAAGAGAGCTCCAGAACTTTTCACCAATTTCTTCTGAAGTCTCTATTTAAGACTTTGGGGAGTTTTTTTTTTCTATTTTTGCCAAGGAACTCAGAAAGGTCCCATGTCAAGGATCCAATTCACAGATTCATTTGAAAGAGCCAACCAAATCCCTGGCAAGTATTAAGAGTCCCACTTTCAGTTAAACATGAGTTTGGCACACCGCAGATGCTGTTAGCATCCATACCAAACCCCCCCCCCCCACCAGAGCACGTCTGCCCTTGGTGCTCGGAGCTGGTCATTTGACATCCCCTTGTGGTCAAGGTGTTCCAAGAGGTCTTTCAACCTGACATCTCTTATTTGCCCTGTCTTCATCAATGTTTGTTAGAGGCTACCCAGGGAACTACAGAAAGGGATTTACTGATACTAATAACCCTCTTTTGTCAGAGAGGATTACTGTCACTCAGAACACAAAAAGGCAGAAAACTCTAAATCATGAGTCTCTTAATATTCCCCGTAATCATTCTGAAACTCTTTATTAGAGCAAAATGTCATGGGAAGTTGTAAACATTGGCCAGATCCCTTCTGTATTTATTTTTTGTACCTACAAACAAACCCAAATGAAAAAGATACAAAATATATATATTAGTTTGTTTCCTGTTGCTCAAAGCAATTCCAAGAACCGTTCTGCTGGAGGTTCTTTAATGCTGCAGCTGACTTGGGGGGCTTTGTACGTTGCACCGACAAAGCAATTTCACATGTCCCCCAATGGGTCGTCCCAGGCATGCTTGTCAATCAAAATCAAACCAAACAGGCTGCGTTTCTTGTTTCACATGCAGGCTCTCCAGTCCTTCACATCACCTCTCTATGACCAACACTGCCCACTGAAGCATTTTGCGGTCGCAACAGAAAAACAAAACAGAAATACTGGCTGCAAAATTGAAACACACACAGAAAAAGCTGATTCCTCCCCACCCCCCACCCACACACACACAGACGCACACATTTCTATGCAGATAACGGCCATCAAGAATACTTCTGAAAAGTTTTACAGGACCACTTTCTTACACATTGACAAAAACAAAAAGAAAACTCACATTTGATGCGATAGGCTCCTGCTTGTAACCAAACAGACAATGTGACGTATATAGTTTACAACAGGTGTGTCAAACATAATGCCTGTGGGCTGAATGCAGCCCATGGAAGCTCTTTATCCAGCCCTTGGGCTCTCCCAGCACCACCATCAGTTACCAAGGTGTCACTGCTGAAAGGGAATCCTGCATGATAATTGGGCTCTTCCATATAAAAAAAAATATGATCACGTTTTGCACATTTTATCTTCTGTCATTTGCAGCTAATGAGTTCCTGAGTGAGAAAAAAAGTGCTTATTTCTGGTCATCATCTGGTTTATGACATCACTTTCTGCCTAATGACATCACTTCCGGCCCATCACGAATGCTATTCGGCCCGCTGTATGAAACATGTTTTGGACACCCCAGGTTTAGAGGATGAAAAATTACCACCACTGAGGCGAAGGTTCAAATCCTTGCCAGCTATGAAGCTCATCAAGTGACCATAGCCCAACCTACATTACAGGATTGTTGTGAAGCTAAATTAGGGGTGAGTAAAAGAAGCACGTACCCTGCCACGGGTTTCTTGGAGGAAGGATGAAAATGCATTGTGCCGGCTAAGGGGAAACTTTTTCAATATCCTAACTCAGTGTTTCTCAAACTGTGGGTCAGGACCCACTAGGTGGGTCACGAGCCAATTTCAGGTGGGTCCCCATTCATTTCAGTATTTTATTTTTAACATATTAGACTTGATGCTACCATAGCATGTGACTGCATTTGGGGAAATGTTACAGACCTGTACTTTTAACAGACTACTATGTATATGATTTAACAATGATAGTAAATAGGACTTACTCCTGGGTAAGTGTAGGTAGGATTGCAGCCTAGGATTGTTAAAAATTTCCCTGCTTGATGATATCACTTCCAGTCATGACATCACTTCCGGTGGGTCCCAACAAGATTCTTTTTCTAAAAAGTGGGTCCCGATGCTAAACGGGTGAGAACAACTATCCTGACTATTTCCGGCTTACAAAACAAACAAAAAACAAAAAAGGTTGTATTCTTTAAGCCTGTGGAGGTAGATTTCTCAGCCAAAGAGCAATACTTGGCAATGAGTGTAACCATTTTCCTGGTGTGAGCTATTCTAGCCAATGGGAGCACTGCATTCTGGGCCAATCAGTTCCTGTTTCCTGCTTATTTTATTCAGGCTGTAGCGCTGTCTCAGGTAACACTTGGCTTTCCAGAATGGCTCCCTGTGTGACAAAAAATATTACCATGAATGAGAAGCTCATCACAATGAAGAAGTTGTCACCCCTCATGCAATACATGCGCCGAGATGCCCATATGAGTTGCGGCATAGATGGCAACACACATTCTGCTGCAAATAACGAGCGCACAGCTGGGTACGCATCCAGTTTATATTCCGTTCCTAATCCACACATGGAAGTTTGCTCTGCGGACAGATTATTTTGGAGGTGAGGGGCAAGCACGCAAAGCTCTAAATGTCTTCATTTGCCTCGAGGGGCTCATCACTTATCCTGGTAGTTCCTTTCCCAATTCTTAGAACTTCAAGGCTGAGAGGTATACTGGGGACTGCAATTCTCCCTCCTCCCTCGAGAAGCCTTGTAAAACCTTTATTACAGTTCTGTTGCAAGCCACTTTGGGGGGGGAAGGGGATACTCCATCGCTAAAGTACAGCTGTTATTTTTCCAATTAAAAGATCACAAGACCACAATATTAATTTATTAGACAACAATGCTTGGGTGAAGATCTCCAATGAGGCTCCAGCAAAATATTCTTGCGTTTTGTTTGGCTTTCATAAAATACGTTTAGAAGAGAAGCTGTCACAATGTCTTTGGCAATGGTAATTGAATCTGACAAAACAGTTTATTGTCCACTGTTGATAGGCAAACAATTCCTTCCTGTATTCCAGAGACTACTGCGCTCGAGAGACGTAGCCAAGTGTAAAGGATTTGGTTTTGAACAAGAAAGGGGGAGGCAACCCCAAGATTCATTGACATTTCTCCAAATATCTCTTCTATTCAAGTGTGAGACAATGGGAAGATTGTCTTTTGATACTGAAAAGAGGGAATTTCATCGTGAAAACAAGCTTGATGTATCTGTCAGAGCTTACAGATAAGGATGTCAAAACATAAGTTATCCACCTACAGAGCACCCCCCCAATGTGGATAATATATCACTGTATCTTACCCACACATCCCACCCATTGCATTATCTGCCAACATTGTTTATTTCCAACTAGGGGTTAAATAATGAGCATGTTCAGAGAAGGCCTTGAGGGAGTTCCTTCATCTTACATACTGTTCACCTGTTAACTTCAGGAGAACTTTCCAGTTGTTTTTTCTTTAAATCCCTTGTTTGTACAGTTGGCATTTGTTAACTTCAAACGGGCTTACGGTGGAAGGGCAAGAAACCTTGCGAAACCATTGTTAGCCTGGCCCTATACATTCTGGAAGAAAAACGGTCACTGCAGTGCACCATAACGGGTGACACGGACGGGGGTGGGGGGTGACACCACTTCTGGCAAAAAATTTAAAAAACTTGGTAGTTTTGATTAATACCATCCTGTTATATATCATTTGATGCGTAATTTCATGCAGAATGCAATGGAACAAACCGCACTGAAATATCTCTATTCTATCAAAAGTTATAGCCAGAAAACCAGCTGGCTGAGGCAATGGTGCATCACCATTCCCACCATCAGGGACATTACCCCACGTACTGCATGGGAGGAGGTCCATCATGGGGGTGACACACTGGCCTCCCGCACCAGGTGACACAAACCCCTAGTGCCATCACGGACTTCAGCGGCTGAGCAGGCACTGACTGAATTTATTTTATATAATAATTTATTTAAGGGCACAGTCCTAACCAACTTTCCAGCACCGAGGTAAGGGCAATGTAGCTTCGAGGTAAGGGGACAAAACTTCCCTTACCTTGAGGAGGCCTCCATGACTGCCACCCCACTGCAGGATGCAGCACATGCCCCACTGCCACAGCTATGTCAGTGCTGGAAAGTTGGTTAGGATTTAGGTCTAAAGCATGTATACCACTAAAGCATGTATACCATGTCTACTTGAACTACTGGCCATGGCTACCCATTAGGGCTACAATCCTACAATACAATATATTGTATTGGGCAGTGGTTTTTTTTGTTTCGTTTTTTTGTTTTTGTTTTTTTGTGAGGAATTCCCATGGATCTCCAGATCAAAGGAATGCTCTTTTATGTTCAGGATGACTCTTTCTGCTCCTGCACCAGTGAGTTTCCCCATTCATTTCAACAGAAGGTCAGGTTCATGTACACTCAGGGATGTCCTTAAAGGCCTGTCCCTCTTATTGCACTGGTTCCCAAACTGTGGTCCGCACACCAAAGGTGGTCCGCACGACCCTGAAATCTTTTCCATGAGGTCTTGGGGGAAAAAAAATCACCTTTGATCATTTCCAGTGTCTTGCCGAGCAAGTCTCCGAGAGTCTGCCGAGAGTCTTGGCGGTCTCCTATGGACCGCCAAAGAGGGTAAAGAACGAATTGCCCACAGCCACTGAAGTATCGGCTACGGCTGTGGATGATCCATTCTTCGTCCTTTCTAATAGTCCATGGGGGAGTGATTGGGCCACAGACTACCAAAAGAGGGTGGACTCCAGACTACCTACAGCTGCATGTGGTCCGCAACAATTCTAATTATTGCCTCAGTGGTCCGCGAGCTTCTAAAGGTTGGGAACCACTGCTCTATTGGGATGTGTTCGGCAGGAGCGCTGAATGGGCAGTTGAGTGCCCATGGATCTCCAGATCAAAGGAATGCTCTTTTATGTTCAGGATGCCGTTTCCTATTTTTACCTGGTTTTTGCCTTAAAGTACAGCCGGATCAGATCCAAAGCCCATATCTTTCGCATTGTGCTTCAGCAGGTAGCTCTGGGAAGCCTACAATCAGAACGCATACCCCGGTCCCACCAGTGCTCCCCTGAAACTAGTCTTCAGAGGCACACTGCTGCGGAATCTGAAGGTAGCACATGGCATTCCGGAATAAGAGTCACTACTAGAGCAGCCCTCCATGAATTTTGTCCAATCACCTTTCAAAGCCATTCAACCTAGCAGCCACTCCCACATCTTGCGGCAGGGAAACCCACAGCCTAAGGATCTTTCATATGGAAAAGCCCTTCCTTTTGTCCATTCTAAATCTCCCGCCTTTCAGTTTTATTGAATGATCCCTGGTTTCAGTGAGGTGAGCAAAGAAGAACATAAGAAGAGCGCAGATGGATCAGGCTCACACATAATCATGATGGCTTGCAATCCGTGATGGACTTTTCCTCCATAAATCTCTCCAATCCCCTATTAAAGACAACTAGGCCAGGTGCCATCACAGCATCCTGTGGCAAGGAGTTCCACAGATTAATTATATGCTGAGTAAAGACGTGTTTCCTTTTATCTGAGAAAATCCATTGCAGCCCATCACTGGGCCTACAGCTGGGGAGATGCTAACATAAAAGCATATACCTCAGATGGGAGAGCAGAGAGTTCATGAAATATTGATGATGGGAGAGATCATGGGAGATCATTGATGAAGGGAGAGAAAGAGTTCATGAAATATTCCAAAGTGCTCATGATTAGGCCCAAATCACCACCACCACCACCCACAGATGCTACCATCACAGCCCCCAAAGGTTTCTAATTATGCCGGATGTCACTCTCTAGGGTCACAGCCTAGGCAGCCTTTTTGTAGCTAACCATATGTAACTACAGGCCAAAGTCATACAGAACTTCTTTTGAAAGGGGAGTAAATAATATCCTGCATAATGGGCCTTGGGTCTTCCTTGAACTTTGGGCTCCTTAGCGGCCCAAATTTTATAACTATAAATTTTAGATTTTTATTTTTTTTTTGTAAATCTACCAGAAAAGTCCTGAATTTACTTGCTGGTTAAGAAACAGCTAGTTGCAGCAGATTTAGCATCCTTGGGGCACCCCCGGCCATTAATAAAAAATTCCAATTAATAACGGGAGAACGGCTACTAATCCGAGTCGGTGTTTGCGTTAATAAAAGACGAAGCAAGTTTTCGCTGACCAAAACGGATTAGGCTGGGCAATTAATTTTTAAAGGGCTTATTTTGGAACCAAAATGTTGTATGAAACGCATTCCCCAAAGAGAACATTGAAGGGGGGGGGGTCAGGTTTGCAAACTACAAGGGTCTCAAGCCTTTTGGGAGGGGAGATGACTGTTTTCTGTCTCTCTACAAGGTCTAGTGCAAAGCTCGGAGAGATGCTAAAATGCCGTTCCCAGTTTGCAGGATTTGCTGGAAACATTGAAAGCTTTTTTTAATGGGGGGGGCTTTTCTCCCCCCCAAACAGCGCTGCAACTGTCTCCTCTTTCCGTGAAAGGCCTCGCCGCTTCTCTCACGCGGAGGAACTTTTTCCACACACACACCCCTCCCAAAACAGAAGCGTTCCAAATCTTTGAACACCACCAAACCAGGAGGGTGCCAAAGGAGTTGGTTGCTATGGTGGCATCTCATAAATCATCAATTATTGTCTGTTATTATGAAGGTGACAGCCTCATAAAGAGATTTGCATTTTCGGCTAATTTTGAAGAGTTTTTTTTTTTATTCCCCCCCCCCTTTTCCTCCAGACATCATTTGCTTCGTAAGTGCAGCGTCATGACAACCGTGGAAACACTTAAGCTTGTTATCGGGGCGCTCAGCCGTTCCCTCGGACCCCGCCGGTTTGGCATTTAACCATTCTAGGCCACTCTGCATTATTGAGTAGATTATCTTTACAGTTCATAAATATATTTCGAAACACGAGGCCGGCGCATAATGGGCCGGAGCGATGGAGGCCTCTGGGTTGCCATGACAACCTAAACTGATCAATTTCCTGTCACTGTTTTAAAAGAGCTACTCTCCTGTGGCTGTAAACACTAATTACAAATGCAGTCCGTCCGCTCACATGTTCGGCTTACAGATTAAAGCGGTTCATGCCTAATTTATCATTTAACATGTCCTCCCACATTTGTAGCGCGGAGCAGAATGAATAATAACTTTCCTTGTTTACAGCGTTTTCAACTTAATTTCACTAATTAGTTTTGCAGTCGCAGGAATTTTCGATGGAACTGGCTCTGAAAAGGACACACAAAGCGTCACGCCGTTGTTGCTTCCTCGCTATGAAGATTCATCGTCTCGTGTTGACACGAAACCCACCGTTGGCTTCCTTAGAACAAATAAAATGAGTCCTCTCTCTCTCTTTTGGGTTTAAATCCCCTTTCCCTTTCAACACCATGGAACAGGAATTGGCTCGGGGACAGCGGGGTTGTGGGTCATTGTGGGACTTTTTGTTTAAGTTTGCACAAAATGCCAAATTCAGACAACGGTTTTGATACTTCAAAATTGTTTCATTGCACATTCTTGGGCCACACACACACAGCTATTCACAGGTTTGATTTAAACACCTTTCAGTTTCCATGACTTTCCCTTCATTGTGCTAAAAGTTGAAGGGTAAGATTCTAAAACTAGCATTATAGCTGGAGCAGAAGGTCATCAAAGTACAGTTTTTGGACAGACAGACAGACAGACAGACAGACTGGCCAGCCAGGCAGCCGACCAAATTTTTTGTTCAGAATTTCCCATCAACCGTTCTTAGGTTGCACTTAATTAGCGTTCAACTAGTGAACCACCTTGGACACTAGTTGGACACCATCTTGGCAGAACCACCATGGACAGAACCTACTTCTAAGTAGACATTGGCCTGTTGGATGTGTTTAACATACACATTTTAATAGGACCATTTGGGGTAGGGTGTTGGCTCTTAGCTGTTCGTATTCCACGGTTTTATATGTTGGTTGAAATTAGCAGCCTTTTGGGGGGAGGAAATGACATCATCTTCCACCATTGAGGTTTCACGACAGACTTTAGAGCTCAAAAGAGCTCAATTATTAGGATATATTTGATCAGGATCTGAGAACTGGAACCCAACTTTGCAGCAAAGCATCTGTGAGAAGGAACCTAAACGTATTTTCCCAACATCTTCAGCACTACAAAAAATGGGGGAACAGCGGAAAATTAATATAAGAATGCACAAGTGTAACATAACTACAAAAAGCAAAATATGAGATAGAACTTGAGAGCCTCCCCCCCCCAACCCCGGAAAATCAGCTCTGCCTCTTTATGTTTTGAAGACCACCACCCCAAAGAATTGTAGGGAAGGGAGACGCAGCACAAGTTGGTTCAACGGCAATATTTGCGCTTAGCGTCCCCACAAAGACGTCTCGTTCGACAGCTACTGCCCTAAGGCAGCTCCTCCCTGTCATTGGTTTTACAAAAGGCCTCCTTCCCTGAACTCCTGTTAATCAACAAAAATTATACATCCAAAGAAAGTTAAAACCCTTTAGTGCGTCTCGGGGGAGTCGGCGAGAGGGAACTGCGAAACCCTCCCAACTGCTTCTCAGCCTGGCAGCTGCAGCCGGAACACTCTAGGGGCTGGGAATTCAGTCCAACAGCCTGTGCTCACAGGTGCTCCACGCTCCTACAGCACCAGCTCAGTGACTTTTACAGCAGAATTTCTGCATTGACGCCGAGTCAAGGTTAGAGCTCCGGTGCCCTTATTTCAAAGGGAAATGTGGTCAGCGTGAAGCGACGAAAACTAATCTGAGCACAGCCAGCCGTGCATCAGGAGCGCAGGCTAAAAAAAAAACAACCAAAAAATGGTAGCAACACACACACACAAGGAATGGAAGCTTTGGAAATGTGTTGCAATAGCAAAACGGAGTCCTGCTTCTTTCTTTCGCATGCACACTCTGCAGCCGACATCGGTAAGGGATGAGGGTCATGTGCAAGGCATGATGCTGCTCCTTTGCCGAGGCTTCGATTAGGTTTGACCTCTCCTCAGAGCCAACATGCGCGTTTATGACTTCCAGGCCTCATTCACAGGAACGGAAACTGAATTAGGGACGCCTGCAGAAGTTTTGTATGACACCTGGAGAAGAACAGTTCTTTCCGTGTCCTTTGAATATACAGGTGGGCCCCTTTTCATCCACCTGAAGGATCTGACTCAACGCAGGTTCAGAACCTGCAGTGGAAGGCCCCACCTGACCACCAAGACAAAACTGGAAGCCCGTTCTGGTTGCAAGCGGGAAGCTTTCTGAGACTCTGGGAGGCTATGCATGGCCTCTCTGGGCCTCAGAAAGTCCCCAGGAGGTGTTGGAAAGGCTCTTCCCATTTTTCCAAAATCAGGAAGTGCCTTTCCGACACCTCTGGGGGCCTCAGAACACCTCCGGATATGACCGGAAGGCACTTGCAGTTGCGTCTGGAGGTCAGGTAAGGGCCCAAACCCACAGATCCGTTAAACGTGGGGTTCCAGGAACAGAACCCTGTGGGTGCCAAGGGCCAACATCCCCACACAACGATGCACACGGATGGGTGAGTTCTATTCTGTTTTACCTCCTAGGCTGGGAGTGACCAATCCCAGAAGCATGCTGGGTGGACTCAGGCATGCTGGGAAAGTAAAGTGCAGGGCCGTTTTCCTGGCAATGGGTAGTCCAGAAACAAGGGATATGAACTCCTCTGTAAACAGATTCCGGGGAAGGGATGTGGCTCTCAGCCCATGCTTTGCATGCAGAAGGTCCCAGTTCAATTCCTGGCATCTCCAGGTAGAGCAGAGGAAAAATCCCATCAGGCTTTGGAGAGACACTGTCAGTCTGTGCTGTGAGTTCTGACCCAGAGGGACAAATGGTCCATTTTGGCAGATTCCAAAGTTCCTTACAGATGTGAAAATGGCTTATAATGGGTCATCACTATCGCCATCAGTACATCAGCCTGTCTAGGTATTGTGTTCCTTGACTGAGAGAAGCTTCTCAGGATTTTGCAAAAGGCTCTTTCCATGTCGTGTTCAGAGATGCCAGGGAGTGAACATCAGTCCTGATGTCTACCAATCATACACTCTACCCAGTAAATTACACACCTTCTTTACCACACTCTGTTTCAGAAATTACAAAAGGGGTGGTTTCTGGAGCATTTGGAAGCAAGAACCGTGTAGACCAGGGGTGCCCAAACCCCGACCCTGGGGCCACTTGAGGCCCTCAAGACCTCTCAATGCGGCCCTCAGGGAGCCCTCAGTCTCCAATGAGCCTCTGGCCCTCCGGAGCCTTGCTGGAGCCCGCACAGGTCCGATGCAACTGCTTTCAGCATGAGGACGACTGTTACCTCTTGAGTGAGCTGTGGGATGAGGACTTTCTCCACTGCTTGCTATTTCACGTCTGTGATGCTGCAGCAGCAGCGCATGAAAGGTCAGTCTTGCTTTGTGCAAGGCCTTGAGCTATTGGCTGTCTGCTGGTATTCCTTTGCATCTTTTTAGATTTTGAGCCCTTTTGGGACAGGGAGCCATTTAGTTATTAGATTTTTCTCTGTAAACCGCTTTGTGAACTTTTAGTTGAAAAATACTAAATAAATACTGGTATATAAATACTGTTAATAATTAATAATTAATAATATTACAAGACCTTCATTCATTCATATAAGTTCATCTTTAATATATTCATTTATGAAAATTTATTCAAATTTTAAATGTGAATTAATTCTTTTTTCCCCCGGCCCCTGACACAGTGTCAGAGAGATGATGTGGCTCTCCTGCCAAAAGCTTTGGACACCCCTGGTGTAGACTGACTGGTTTATGTGGTCAATTTTCCTTGTTGGCCATGCACTTCTCTGGGGACCATGGGCTGGTGCCAGAGGCCTCCAAAAGGCCTGTCAGAGGTCTCCAAAAGGCACTTCTGGTTTTTGGTAGAAAACAGAAGCACTTTTTGGAGACCTCCAACAGACCTTCCCCAGGCTTCAGAAGGCCTCCCAGACATGACCAGAAGACTCTTCTCGTCGTGTCCAGGAGGTACAGGTGGGGCCAACATGAGGATTTGATTATCCACAGGTTTCGGTATCCGCATGGGGTCGGGGAACAGAACTCCAGCTGATAACAAGGTCCACATGTACTCTCAGAAAAACAACACACACAGCTACTGCATCACCAAGTGGTCTACAGTAGACCCCCATGATGGTATTACTCATATTCTGAACCAGACACAACTAGGATCAGTAAATATGCTCAGATTCTTGAATTATGTGGTAGAGTATACATATTTTTGCACATAATTTAACTCCCCCTTTCTAACGGAACTGAGCCGGGTCTAGCGCCTGCGGGCTAGATCAGGCTCAGTCGTCCCGCCCCCTAATGCCAGCCAGCCAATCAGCTGGCAGCAAAGCCCTGCTGCCGGCTGATAGGGGGCTAGCAATGGCAATCATTGCTAGCATGCCCATACAGGCACGCTAGCTGCCTTTCTTCAACAGGGCTAGCCCAAGATGTCCTGATGCCTTAGGTGGTATTACAAATGTTGTGTCCCCTCCCCTTACCTGGTCATGTGCAAGCTTCTGGCCCTCCCACTCTCCAATGTTCTAGATCAGCACTCTCCTCCCCTCTGCATTTCCTCTTCCTCCAGTCTCCCTCTTCCTTTTCCAGTCCAGGGAGTGGGAAGAGGAGTAGTGGAGACAAGCAGACAGACAGAGATTGGCACCAAAACCAATATGCTGCTTAAGGCGACTGCCTCAGTTGGCCTCATGGATGGACCAGAACTGCCTTCAAATACCATATTCCATTCATGGGTATCATCCCACCCAAGTGTCTGTGATGCCCAGCAGAGCATGCCTGCCTCAGCATATTAGCATGTCAAGCTCTTTCTACTGGTTTCCCATACTCTGCATTAGTATATAGACCAGCCATTTTCCATCACTGTGCCTGGCGCACTAGTGTGCCACGAGTGGTCCCACAGGTGTGCCACAGGAATTTGGGGGAAAGATCATTTATTAGTAAGGCCAATGGGGATGTGAGCCCCCACTGGCAGCATGGTGTGCCTTGCCAATTGTCAAAAACCTGACGGTGTGCCTTGATAATTTTAGTGCCTTGTCCATGTGCCACGAGATGAAAAAGGTTGAAAATCACTGATGTAGACAATGGAGACTGCAGGTCCCAACCCTTACTAGCTTCCCTGGTGAGATCAGGGAGTCTGTGATCAAGCCCTCTGCATGCCTCCTTCTTCCTTTGTCTCTTGCATTCTTGACTTTGGCACCTGTCTCTAAACTTGAGCCTGCCTTTTTTTGTCTCCCTAATTCTATTTAAAGCCCTCTTGACAAGATTTGCAAAGCTCCTGACAAACCACATTTCTCCCAGTCCTTGTGAGGAGCAACCCATCTCTTGCCAAGAGCCGTCTGCAGTAGTAGTATAGCCCCTGCCAAGAAACCAAACCATTGCTGAGGATACTATCTTCGTAGCCAGCTGCTCACCTTCCAGAATCCTGGTTTCTCTTGCGGTGCCTTGACCTTCAAGGGGAAGGATAGCTGAGAACACCCTTCATGCCCCCAACTTCTCCCATTACCTTCCCAGAGCCTTGTCATCGCTTGAGGTCCTTTCAGGGTTACTTCCTATATAGTGCAGCAGGCAGGTAGTGGATACAGTTCAACCGGGAGCCCAGGTCTACCTGCATGGTCGACCTTGGCTCTGGAGTTAAGGTAGTGATTATGCCCCTGCCAACACAAATATTGGATCTGCCCCTAGACTACCTGGGCCCATCCTGAATTCCACCACAGAGCAAGAAGTACACAGAAAGTTGCCTCCTACTGAGTCCACTGGTCCATCTAAGTTAGAACTGCCTGCGTTGACTGGCAGCCATTCCTTGGGGTTTCAGAAATGGGATCTTTCCCAGCAAGAGGTACTGCCAGGGGTCAAATCTGGAATCTTTCACATGCAAAGCAGGGGCTCCACCATCAAGCTGCCCCCCTTCCCCCAAGATAGAAACATACACTTTTCTTTTTTTAATGAATATGATGTGTTTTGCTCTGTCCTGAAATCTGTTCTCACTTTGAAATGGGGACAAAAAGAAAAAAAAGAAACAGGTGCCAGCATGTTCTTTCTTCAGGTTATTAAACTTAACATGCAGAACATTACATTATTATGCTACACATGGCAAAGGAATTTTAGTATTCACAGGATTATGGTAATTAAGTCTTCCTTCACTTTGGGTGATGTGACACTTGCTTAAGTATAATGTCACTCCACTTAAAGGCTGTGTAAACAACATTATCTTCGTCACTCTGCATTAGGTTTTCCAACTGTGGCAAAATTACAAGGTCAGGGTGGACGAGAAATCCAGGTAATCCCAGGAAAACATCATGTAAAACGATGAGCTCGGGTGGTCCACGCCGGGTTCTTAAGAGCAGTAAAGGGTTTATGTACTATAGCAGCATGAGAGGATTACACCATAGAAAGGATCACATCAAACGTGCATGGTTCTAGAGATCACAAGAGAAGAAAGGGATTCCTTCCTTTAGGGCAGTAGTTCCCAAAAGTTTTAGCACCGGGACTACTTATACACTATCGGGACCCACCTATCTTTATGAGACTTTAAAAAAGGTGATCTAGAAAGAAATGATATTTTTATGTATTTACAATATGCAAATTTTTTTTACAATATATTTACAATATTTTTTACAATATTTGTTTATATGCAAAAAAATGAAAGCCACCTCAATCCATTTCTTGTAATGAGGCAGTCCTAATGTATAGCCTCAAGGCTTAAGGGGCATAGTCATGTGACCCAGCCTTCAACTGCCCCCCCCCCAACTACCTGTCATTGTCTCTTTGGGGATCTTTTCAGGATGACAGGTTGTCCGTTTTTGCAGTCTCTCTCTCTCTCTCTCTCTCTCTCTCTCTCTCTCTCTCTCACACACACACACACACACACACACACACACACACACACTGTTGCCAGACCAGTGGTTTTCAAACTGTGTGTCCAGGACACATCAGTGCATCATGACCCAATTTCGGGTGGTTCGTGAAACTGACATGGCAGATTAGGTTATATGCATCAAACAAGCTGCTACTGGAGGAGCACTGCTGCCCATTCAACATTATAGCTACACCCCTTGGCATCTATAAAGCAGGCAACGCTCTCTAGGGCAGGGATATCAAACATAAGACCCACAAACCAAATGCAGCCCCCAGAAGCAATTTATTCGGCCCCCATTACAAATTGGGCTGTCCTAGCATGATAATTGAGCTCTCTCATATCTTGAACATATGAACAAAATTTGCACATTTTGTCTTCTGTCATTTGCAGTTAATGTGAGAACCAAGTGCTTAGTTCTGGTCATCGTCTCCTTAATGATGTCACTTCTCTCCCCCAGCAGACAGCATTAATGCTAACTTCGGCCCTCTATAGGAAACAAGTTTGACATCCCTTCTCTAGGGCCTCTAAAAAGTTTGAGAACCACCAACCACTGAGTTAGACCCTCAGTTGGAAGAGACCAGCTAAGAAAGAAAATCGATATGAATAGCCCCACATACCTTTTCATGGTCAAATGCTCCACCCCTTTTTAGAAACAAATTCTAATAAGTGTGCCGTTGTCTTTTGGGTATAGCATATCCTCCAGTCACCCCACACTGACAATGGCAGAAACCTGATCTACACATTTTTAAAAAGTCACAGGCTATTGGCAAACAATCAACATTTCCATCATAACATTAATCTCATATATGCCATGGATTTAGAAGAAGAAAAAATCAGAAGGTGAAGTGAAAGGCAGGGGGAAACAGCTGGTGAGGGAACCTATCGAAAAATCACATTTTCAAGATATGAATCATTTTGCTCTCAAGGAGGGAAGGCTGCAAAATCCATCTGCCCACATAATTGGAGAGTCCATACAGATAATCATAATATCTGCATACCATTTCTGAGTGTGAAAAGTTCTTTTCATGACTTATTTTACTGGAGACCCAGGGGGAAAAAAACCCTGTAAGGTAAGTATTATCACCCTCATATTGCAACTGTGGAAGTCCGAGGATGAGAGGGATTGCTTAGTAAAGTTGATGGCAGAGATGAGACTCAGACCAAGAAAGTCCTTATTTGCAACTCAGAGAGATTTTTTTTTGTTTTATGTTGAACTTGGAATCCGTCTGTGGAACTCCTTGCCACAGGAAGTAGTAATGGCATCTTGCCTAGATGCCTTTAAGAGGGGATTGGACAAATTTCTGGAGGAAAAGTTCATCACGGGTTACAAGTCATAGTAAAGGTAGAGGTAGGCTGCCTCTGATTGACAGATGCAGGGGAGGACACCAGGACGCAGGTTGTGTCTGTTGTCTAATGTGTTCCCTGAAGCATTTGGTGGGCCACTGTGAGATACAGGAAGCTGGACTAGATGGGCCTTTGGCCTGATCCAGCAGGGCACTTCTTATAGAATCCAAAGCACTGCACCAAATTTGCTTCCGCAAAGGGAGAACAGACAGACTTTGCTGGACTCAAAGGAGCTACAATCTGAAGTTGAGGTTCTAATGCTTATTGACTTGTGTTTCTACTTCGGTCTTGTCCTAACTCTGGGTCTGACTAAGTATGTTTTCTTTTCCCTCTTTTGAAAAGCAGGGATGATGTTTTAAGAGAGAGGGAGAGAAAGAGATTGAAATTTAATTGTTTCCTTTCTAGACAAACATGCCATCGGATGGAAAGGCCAATCAGATGTCAGTAAGACAACAGTACAGCCGGATTATACAGCAAGGTCCAGGGCAGGACAGATAAACAAAAGCAGGTCTCCAATTGCTGGAGAAAAGCTCTTCTAAAATAAATCTCCAATAACAGGCTCCCATTTGATCCATCTCGGTGTTGAAATGGGCTGTACAACTCGACTCCTGTTATGCTAAATACTTGGGTTACTTTCTGATTATGTAAAGTCTTCTGATAATATTACGAGGCTCTCATGCGTGCACATGGGGAACAACAGAAAGGGCAAAAGTGATTAAGAATAAGGCGTCAGTACTATTGCTTATTGCTATACTCTCCAACTGAGAAAAGGAGGAAGTGGGCCCTCAAGTGAAAACTTAGCCTTGATCTTCTCCAAATCTTAAAATGTGCTTATGAGATCTACAGAACTTGTGAGTGACCAAGTTGATCTTAGACCACTAGCCACATCTGTGGCTTGCCACATCTATTGTCTACACCCACACACCTGGACATACCTGTAGCTCAGTGGTGGAATCTTTGTATTGAATGCAGAAGGTCCCAGGTTCAACCCCTGGCATCTCCAGGTAGGGTAGAGGAAAAATGCTTTATGAAACCCTGGAGAGCCACCGCCAGTCAGTGTAGATGACTGTCAATGTAGACAGGGAGGTGGCGGCAAGATGCAAGTATCTTGTGGTCTTGTGTGTGCAACCCTGAGGCATTTGGTGGGCTGCTGTAAGATACAAGAAGCTGGACTGGATGAGCCCTGGGTCTGATTCAGCAGGGCTGTTCTTTCGACAACCAATGATCTCACCCAGCAGACCAATGATGGACCAATGATGGATGGACCAATGATCTCACCCAACAGAAGACAGTTTCCCAAGTTCACATGAACAGGACCTAGAAGGGGGCTTGAAGCCTCTCTATTGCAGCCCCAATCAGTGTTCCCAACAAGGTGCATAGTGGTGCAGCCACACATCTCCCAGCAGAGCTCCATCCAGCGCTGACCTCAGCAACCCAGATATTCAGTGATTATGCCATCATCATCCAGAGGCAGAGTTAGTGATGAGTCACAGCTCTGCACAACTCCCAAAAAAGTCTGTGTGCTTGTGTGGACCCTTTAGAATGAATGCTGGCCTTGATCCAGGTTAATCATGCACCTCAATTCCTCCCCATGGTGGTTATTTCCCAAGGAAAACACTTCCAGTGGCACCAGTGAGAGTCTATTTTTCTTGGCACAACAGCCAAGGTGGAATCAATACTGGAAGTGTATCAGGGAAGAGATGGTGTACCTTCTCATTTTTACATAGGAGAACATTCACATATATCATCTGCTACCTGTAGACTGAACACAATCCTGGAACGAGCTGGAATCCCTAGCATGTATGCACTGCTGAAACAGAGACGCCTGCGTTGGCTCGCTCATGTTGTGGGAATGGATGATGGCTGGATCCCAAAGGATCTCCTCTATGGAGAACTCGTGCAAGGAAAGCGCCCTACAGGTAGACCACAGCTGCGATACAAGGACATCTGCAAGAGGGATCTGAAGGCCTTAAGAGTGGACCTCAACAAGTGGGAAACCCTGGCCTCTGAGCAGCCCGCCTGGAGGCAGGCTGTGCAGCATGGCCTCTTCCAGTTTGAAGAGACACTTGGCCAACAGACTGAGGCAAAGAGGCAAAGAAGAAAGGCCCATAGCCAGGGAGACAGACCAGGGACAGACTGCACTTGCTCCCAATGTGGAAGGGATTGTCACTCCCGAATCGGCCTTTTCAGCCACACTAGACGCTGTTCCAGAACCACCTTTCAGAGCGCGATACCAGAGTCTCTCGAGACTGAAGGTTGCCAACTAACTATAGACTGAAATGCTACTGATCATACAGAAGAAGAGGCAAATTTGTTCTCTGAAAGTAGATCCAACAGGTACAAACTGCAAGAGAAGAGACTCCGATGGGACATCAGGAAAAAATTCCTGACGGTAAGGGAAGTTCCGCAGTGGAACAATTGCAGAGGGAAGTGGTGGAAGCTCGCTCACTGGAGATCTTTAAGCAGAGACTTGACAAGTATCTACTGGAGATACTCTAGGACACCGTTTCTCAAACTGTGGGACAGGACCCACTAGGTGGGTCGTGAGCCCATTTCAGGTGGGTCCCCATTCATTCCAATATTTTATTTTTAGTATATTAGACTTGATGCCAACATGGCACATGACTGCGTTTGGGGAGATCTGTACTTTTCACAGGCTGCAACGCATATGCTTTTAACGATGATAGTCAATGGGGCTTACTCCTGGGTAAGTGTGGATAGGATTACAGCCTAGGATTGTTAAAAAAATTTTCCTGCTTGATGATGTCACTTCTGACCATGACATCACTTCCAAGTTAATGACATCACTTCCAGTGGGTCCCAGACAGATTGTCAATCTAAAAAGTGGGTCCCGGGTGAAAAATTTGAGAACCACTGCTATAAGAGGATTTCCTGCTACATGCAGGGGGGGGTGGACTAGATGATCTCTAGTCATAGAGCTAGTCATAGAACCCCTGCTAACTGGGTAAGAGGCACTCTTCTTTTATTTAGCAGGAGGAGAGTAACTGGCCCACCTCACTCCAGCACTGTCTTTCCTAGTGGCTGTCTGCTGGTGTTCTTTTGCATCCTTTTAGATTATGAGCCCTTTTGGGACAGGGAGCCATTAGTTGTTCATTTGATTTTCTCTGTAAACCGCTTTGTGAAATTTCCATTGAAAAGCTGTATATAAATACTGTTAATAATAATAATAACTCTAGGATTCTATGATTTGAGTACTTCATGATTCTACCAACCGTCATTCTGCTGGGCTTCTTATAGATCCAAGCTTCTTTACACAATGTGCCATTTACAAATGGAACTTAACACACAAGCGGTGCTGATGGAACCCAGTCTAGCTGAACTTCACTACAAAAACAAATTATATGATCACACAAAAGCTTGATCCATCAGTGGGCATTAGCAACAAGAGTGGTATGGAAGCACAATGCACAGAGGAAGAATAGCTCTGGTTGAGAGACTGCTGCATACAAAAACCAGGAAACAGTCTTCCCTTCGTGCACCGCTTGTAAGTGCGCAGAGGGCATCTGGCCAGCTGAGAATGATTGCCAGCCTAGTTGGACTTTGATCTGACTGTATGAATACAGTCACCAACCCTCTAGGATTGGTCTGGAATCTCCAGCATCCATCTCCAAGTTATTCCAAAGTTTTTCATAGGGCCTACAGGACTTTCCAACATGGTGTCACAAAGCGGGGGGGGGGGGGAGAATATGCAAGAACGGCTTTGGACAGAATTGGCAAGCCGATTCTGAAGCTACATTCTAGCTCAGTATTCTTCACTGATTGGCTGCAGCTTTCAGGCAGGGGGACATCCCCTAGGCCACCGAGAGATGCCAGGGATTGAACCTGGGACTCTCTGTATGCAAGAACTTTACCACTGGTGCAACAAAGCAATTGTGTAGGCCTTCCACAAAAAGACCGCCTCTGAAAGACCCCCTCTGAAACCTGAAAAAGATACTACCAGAACTGAAAAAAACTAAGACCAAGACAGACCTGTGTACTTATGGAAGAGGACCAGTGGCATAGCTAAGACGGGACCGGGGACATACATTGCTTTGGGTACCACACCTTGAGGGGGTGTCACGAGACTTTACAGATGCAACAGGAAGTGCTTTCCAGTCAAGATTCTTTCCCTGGTCCTTTATGGCTCTCCCGTCTGGTATAAGGCTATTAACCAATCATTAGAACGCATTCAGGCCTCCTTTCTGCGGAAGATTTTGGGTTTACCCAGGTGCGTTTCCTACTCGGTTCTGTGTCTCGAGGTGGGATTAATTCGGCTAAAGACGACTGCTTGGCTAAGATTACTGAAATTTTGGTTTAGGATTTTATATAATCCTACCTCTTCCGGCCTAATGCTCCAATTACTGTCAGATTCAGTCCTTCCATTAGAGATCACTGATCTTTTAACCAAACTCAAGTCAATAGGGCTGGACACAGCAGAGCTAGGCATGATTGGTTGTGATGCTGCTTACAGAATCGTCAAAGAAAGAATTCTTGACATTGAACAACAAGAGCTGTTTAGCGCCGCCAGAACCACATGCTCTCCACTCTATTTCCATGTTCCAATCAGTTTTGGGAAACCGGCCTCCTTCTTTTATCACCTGGAGTGCCCACAGGCTCGGAGAGCATTCACACTTGCAAGATGTAATGCTCTTCCATCAGTCGTGTTATCGGGCAGGTTCAGTGGTATTCCCTGGTGGTTGGCAACCTTCAGTCTCGAAAGACTATGGTATAAGCCTACAGCACCCGGTATTCCCTGGCGGTCTCCCATCCAAGTACTAACCAGGCCTGACTCGGAGAGGAAATGCAAGTGTGGTGGGGATTGTATTGAGACCATAACACATACCCTTTTCTACTGCCCACTTCATGACGTCTCACGCAAGAAATATCCAGGCCCTTTGCTAACTAGGATGCAGGGCTGAGGGGACTCAATCATGCTTCAGTCTCTCCTTTCCACACCTGACTCTGAGACCCTTGATAGGGTCGCTGCCTTTTTATCTGGGGTAATTGCCAGGCAGAGCTCTGGAACTCTGGGCAGTATGTGAGGAAAAGACTGATGTCTATGTTGTGTTGTCTTTGTATATTTTTGTTTTGTTTTGTTCTTTCTCTGTATTTTATGCCAATAAAGGTCTTACTGTACTGTACTGTAGGAAGTGCTTTTCCAGTCATTCCATATCTGTGAGGTATTCTGGATGTGGAAGGCCTCCTGGAGGCCTTAGAAAGGTATTTCCAATTTTTGGCAAAAACCAGAAGTGCCTTTCTGAGGCCTCCAAAAGGCCTCCAAAGGTATTAAAAATTTATGGGTCCTAGCAGAGATGGGCAGCAGGTGAGGCAGAACTGCCCCATCATAGTCCATGGAAAAGTGCCGCAGCTTCCCCACCCACTTACACCTGAGAGCCTCCTCAGGTGTAAGGAGAGCTTCCTAGAATGTAAGCAGTGGGGCAGCTGCAATGATTTTACATGGGCTACAATGGGGCAGTTCTGCCTCACCTGCCGCCCCCACACGGCACGCCCCTAGCCCCAGGAGGTAGATGCCCTAGCTATGGCACTGGGGAGGACCTGTTTCTCGTTCACATGTAAGCACGTGAACCAGTGCAGAAACCGACTGGTACCAACCACATCTTCTCCTTGTTAGAAAACACACACACACACAAGAAGTAAACCAATCTGGGCATTTCACAATATCCTTTTCCTCTGTTCCCTCCCCCCCACCCCAACTCTTCTCCATGCAAAGATACGGCACTGAAACGCAGATGGCAGGGAGAATTTACACTCGGTGAAACAAAGCGGAACTCAAATTAAAACCTAAAAATACACACTTTGTGCCTTTTCAAAGTTTGTTGCTAAACACAACCATTGTTCCATTGATTGACTCAGCCTGATGCAGGAATCGCTGGGTGGCCCCACAGAACTTCCTGTTTCTTTTGCAAAGGTTGTCCCTCCCAGCTTCGGTTCATACGACGGCAATTAACGGAGAGGACAGATGCAATAAATTACAAATAACCTAAGCATAATTGCCTTCTCCTGATTTTCAACGACAGACAGGAAATGTACAATAAAGATTTGTTTATACCAGTCACCAGATCGGGACTGTTGCTTTAACAATTTTTTTTTTTTTTAAAGATGAGATTTAAACCTTCAACTGCTTGCCTTTGCAAAACGCGTGCTTGCTTGTACACTCGAAACTGATCGCTTTGATCTGTTATATACATACACAAAGATTCCCTGTAGCTGCCTTTGCACAGCTATTTAATCTCCAGGAAAGTTCTCTTGCAAGTCAGTGACTGGCAACTGTGTTTAGGTAAAGTGGGAGAGAGAGAGAGAGAGAGAGAGAGAGAGAGAGAGAGAGAGAAGAAGCCTTGATAAATCTTCCCTTTCAAAATCAGACAAAAACAGTGTCATCTCCTCAGTGCGATTGCTTATGTTTCTAAGAAGTGCCTCAAGCAAGACCTCTGCTCTTTGTTCTTCAATCTTCATTTTTCCCAAAAGGAAACAGTGGCAAAAAAAGATAGGGGGAAAAAAAACTAGGAGGAAAAGGAGAACAAAAAACTCCACAGCATTCCTTTTCTTTTTTTCTCTGGAGTAGAGAGCGCACCTGAGGCCAACAGCGATGTTCTAACCTTGATCTCAAACCGGTTGATGTTTGGAACCTTGTCATCGAAACAGTCCATCGTCTTACTCCAAAATTGCTTTGACGGGCATGATGCACTTGTCCCAAACTGGGGTTGTTATCAGGGATGTAGTTGGAAGGGGAGTGGAATGGAGCTCCCGGACTGGTGATGTCATCAGCAGGGACGTGCAGTGAAACTTTTTTCAAAGGAGACAACTTATGAAACTTCCCCCCCTCCCCCAAAGATGGCAGGAAGCATCCGGTTGAGGAGGCAGCAAACTGAGACATTAACCTGGGGCATACATTAATATCTCGGAATCACTATCATTCCCAATGGCTGCCTAAGAGACAGTATGTAGCTCACATTACATTAAGGCTGCATGCAAATTTACCTGGGAGTAAGCCCTACTGAACACAGAGGAACTCACTTCTTAGTAAACGTGCAGAGACTAGCATTCTGATATACCCCTCACCGGAGATCTTCAAGCAGAGGCACCTGCTGGAGATATTCTAGGAGGATATCCTGCTACATAAGGGAGTGGGACTAGATGACCTTGTGCGTCCCTTCCAACTCTAGGATTCCATGATTAACCTCCGAACTTTCAAGAACAGAAGATTTTGGAAGCATCCTGTATCAATGCGCTCTTTCCTCAACTTTCACAATTTCTGGCTACAGTCCTAACCACACTTTCCTGACAGTAAGCCCCGCTGAACAAAATAGGATTTACTTCTGAGTAGACCTGGATAGCCTCGTGCCCTCTGCCGCCAGGAATGTTAGGATGTGGCCCTTTTTTCAATAATGGAAGCTAAAATCCCTGAGAGACGTAGGAAAGGCCTTGGGCTACATTGAAATGTGGCTTGCCCACCCCCTTACATTATTAGATTATTTTCCATTGCTTGACTCACATTCACACTTGTTTTCTCCATTTAGGTCAGCCAGCACTAATTGTTTTAATTATTCCACATTCTCCTGGTTTTTTCCATCAACCAGGAACGTCAGCCGAATCTGTTGCCCTTCTGGTTGACAGGCCAGAGAAGATGTTAAAAAAGAAGGCTCCCAGATGCCCATCTGAGTTAGTTTCACCACATATACCCCTCTCCAGCAATGTTTATAGCACTTCAAAACTCAACGCTGCTGTAAGAAAAAGAGAGCTGACATTATCACTCCCTATCTTCTCTAGCGACTTTACATTTTCCACTTAAATCTCTTTCAACCTTTGCTCCTTAAAAAGTTAATAAGTCCAAGGGCCCTATCCAACTTTCCAGCACTGATGTGGCCACAATACAATACCACAATACCTTGAGGAGGACTCCATGACTGCCCCCCACCACCACAGAATGCAGTGCACACTCCATTGGCATGACTGCATTAGTGCTGGAAAGTTGGATAGGACTGGGTCCTAAGGCAGCTATTTCAACCACTATGCCACAGAACTTTGGTGTGCAAATGTTCACAGGAGTTTGAGGGAAGGTCTTTTATTAGTAGAGCCACTGGGGGGATATGAGCCCCCTACTGGCAGTGTGGTGTGTCTTGTCAATTGTCCAAAACAGATGATATTCCTTGACAATTTTAGTGCTTTGTCAGTGTGCCATGAAATGAAAAGGGTTGAAAATTTCTGGTCTAAGGTGTTGGCATTCTTTCTATGCAACATGTATGGGCCAAATGCTAGTCAGATGTAAGGAGGAATCTAGACCTCCAGACCAATGAGGGCCTCAGTGGGGCACTGGATTCCATCAAAACAAGGGGTCACTAGGGAGCTCTCCGTGGTCCTGTACCTTGCCTTCCACACACACTCTAGTGCAGTGGTTCTCACACATTTAGCTCCAGGACCCACTTTTTAGAATGAGAATCTGTCGGGACCCACCGGAAGTGATGCCATGATCGGAAGTGACATCATCAAGCAGGAAAATTTGTAACAATCCTAGGTGGCAATCCTACCCACATTTACCCAGAAGTCCCATTGACTATCATTGTTAAAAGAATATACGTAGTAGCTTGTTAAAAGTACAGGTCTGTAACATATCCCCCAATGCAGTCACATACCATGGTAGCAATAAGTCTAATATATTAAAAATAAAATATTGATATGAATGGAGACCCACCTGAAATGGGCTCGCAACCCACCTAGTGGGTTCCAACCCACAGTTTGAGAAACACTGCACTAGTGGCAAAGCAAGGCACAGGACTGCGGAGAGCTGCCAAGAATACTGTATCTTCAAAATTATATATACAAAATTATTTTGTATATATACAAAATGGAGACATGGCCATTCCTCTCCACCCCCCTTCCACAACAGCATATATTTTAAAGAGAATTTCACGCAGTTGAGCTCAAACTAGATGAATGAACCCAAGAGAGCAGCTATTTGAAACCAGTAGCTTTGGACCGATCTTAAAATGTGTGCCTCCATCAACCCGAGAACCTGGCCTTGGCCTGGGAAAAATTCATCAGATGGAAACCCTGTAGAAAATGACAAGGTGGTGATGCATAATTTTATCTTGCAGGTTTTGGGGGAAAAAACAAACCCAGTCAGATTACATTTTTTTCACCCTAAAAAATCAGGCAGGCTGCCAAATGGATAGGAGGACTGACAAGCTGTCCCTACATCTCCAAAAAGTTACTGGGGAGTTGCAGTCACACATTCTATAATTAATATTTGCATTCAAATGAATTTTCAAGGCTCTCTCAAGAGCACGTTAACGAATGAATAATTTGAACTGTGAACTCATAACTATACTCTGAGAAAGAAGTCACACTGGAACCCACACACTGAGGAGCTCATCTCCTCACCGTCTGTCTGAGTACCAAAGGGTGATCTCCTAAGGTGATCATGGGAGTGAAACTATCCTTACGTGAAATCACACAGAGAGGAATTTATGGCCTTATAAAGCATTCTGAGACCCGGGGAAGCTGGGGCCATATCTACGAATCCCGTATCCACAGTTTCGGGTATCCACTGATCGGGTCCACAGGGGGCCCCTCTGTACACGCCTCCTCCGCTCTACTCCCCTCGCCTCCAGAGGATGTTCTGAGCTCTGCAGAGGCTGCAAACTTCTGCCTGTGGCCTCTTCAGGCTTCAGAATGGGTCAAACAAAGGGGTTCTCCAGACCTCAGAATGCCTTACATGGCAATAAAAACGTCACTTCCTGTTTCCTGAGGAATCCAGAAGTCACTTTTTTGGTCCAAACAGTCATTCTGCAGCCCGCAGAGGCAGCAGGTGGACCACCCTCCGGACACCTTCCGGACACCCCTCCGCAGGGGTGTGTGGACCCAATCCACGGATACATGAAATGGTAGATGTGGGATCTGTGGATATGGGGATCTGTACTCAAAACCCACCTGTACTCAAAACCAGCAAGGATTGATGAGTGTTTCAAAAGGAAAAAGCCATAGTTTATAAACTATAGACGCTGTCCATAACTGCATTTTCTGGCCAGATGTCATCATCAGAATACAGACATAAATCACAAGTGGCTTTTGTTTCCAGCTGTAGTCCACCAACCAAATGACCCAAAGAAGTTCACTAAGAGGTCAGGAGGCCTCCCAAGCCATTCACCCTTCTTTGTTTACCCTTCACACCCTGCAACTGGAGAGCATCTTGCCTCTGAAATAGATATAAGGAGCTGCCCAACAGCTAGAGCCAGTTTAAATGCCTGTTCATCTGTCCGACAGCCTCCCTTGATGACATGTGTTTGAAAAACCAGCCTCCACAGATAGATCAATCAAGACCGTATCAGATCACCCCATGTAAACTCAAACTGAATATGTTTTAGGGAGAGTTCACATACTCTGCTGAGATGGAATAAATTACCAGTCAAGGCAGTGGTCCCCAAACGTATCTGGGTCACAAGGCCTTCACAGCCTCTTATTCCTAGCTGAGCTGGTTTCTCCCATCTTGGATCCTGTGAAATCTTGTGAAATCTCGCAAGATCCAAGATGGTGGTACCCTAATAGCATAAGATTTCCTGAGAGCCAGGATGGCAGCACCTGGGGGGGGGGGGAACAGATAGGAGGGGTGACCAGAGACTTCCTGCAGTGCCCCTATGAATGTGTCACAATGCCCTACGGCAGTGGTTCTCAAACTTTCCAGGGGCCCTAGAGGCTGCTTCCTGATTTATACATGCTGAGGGGTGTGGCTATAATGGTGATTGGGCTGCAGTACCCCGCCCCAAGTAGCAGTTTGTTTAACCCTTGATGCACATAGCCTAACCTGTCCTGTCAGTTTCATGAACCACCAAAAATTGGGTCACAACCCACTAGTGGGTCCTGGATGCACAGTTTGAGATCCACTGCCCTAAGGTGTCATGATGCATACTTTGGGAACCTCTGGATTAAGGTGTCAGACTAAGGTTTAGGAAGACACTTTTCTAAGAAAGAGAAGAATTGAAAGGAATAAGTACAAGGTAATCACAAGTTGTACAACACAGCAGCGAGTCATGGACTATTTGCTCAAAACAGGAGAGGAAACTGAACACTTTCCACATGCGCTGCCTCCGACGCATTCTCAGCATCACCTGGCAGGACAAAGTTCCAAACAACACAGTCCTGGAACGTGCTGGAATCCCTAGCATGTATGCACTGCTGAAACAGAGACGCCTGCGTTGGCTCGGTCATGTTGTGAGAATGGATGATGGCCGGATCCCAAAGGATCTCCGCTATGGAGAACTCGTGCAAGGAAAGCGCCCTACAGGTAGACCACAGCTGCGATACAAGGACATCTGCAAGAGGGATCTGAAGGCCTTAGGAGTGGACCTCAACAAGTGGGAAACCCTGGCCTCTGAGCGGCCCGCTTGGAGGCAGGCTGTGCAGCATGGCCTTTCCCAGTTTGAAGAGACACTTGGCCAACAGTCTGAGGCTAAGAGGCAAAGAAGGAAGGCCCATAGCCAGGGAGACAGACCAGGGACAGACTGCACTTGCTCCCAGTGTGGAAGGGATTGTCACTCCCGAATTGGCCTTTTCAGCCACACTAGACGCTGTGCCAGAACCACCTTTCAGAGCGCGATACCAGAGTCTTTCGAGACTGAAGGTTGCCAACATATACAACATAGCAGCACACTTTCCTCTCCTCCACATTTCCTCTTTCCTTTATGAATTCAAGGTGTGGTCATGAATGGGGGGGGAGGAGGAGGGGTAGAGATGGGCGCACCCTACCAATCTATACCTTAACAACCTCAATTGATGACATAGACCAACCCTGGATACACTGGAAAGTAAGGAGTAATAAAAGCCCTGATTATAACAGCTGCCTGAAATATATCTGTACAAGAAGTCAAAAATATAAAAGATAAGAAGATCTTAGACAAACAAATGCAGAGATCACAAAAGGAAAAAATATGGATATCTTTCATGTTATTAAGAAAACATCTCCTTCCGCGGCCATGTTGACTTGTATCAAAGAGAAACACTTGACACTACCTCACAAATTTAAGATCTCCATCGCACACACATAAATAGCTGGACTGCCTCGCGAACATAAATTGTGCGATAGGGAATAGGAGCTTGAACAAATGGTTCTGTAACCAAAAAAACACACAGTGATGGCAGCAAACACAGGATCCAAGGATTAAAAGAACATCAAAAGAAACAAGAAAAGGATTACCCTTTTTTTCCCCACTCTCAAGAGAGCAATTTTGCAGGTCAGCTTTGAGAAACATCTGATGGAAACGGGGAAAACTGAAGGAGGTTTTCAGCTGTCCTTCCAAAACAACATGGGGGAAATGTGAACAATCAGTAAATGCAAAGAAAAGACCATAACTTTGAAGCCATGGAAGTTAAGAGCCTGAACTATGAGCCTGCCAACAGCACTGCTCTACTGACCAGGTAAGAGAAGGTCATGCGTCCAGTATTTATACCATGGCTGGCCAATTCAGAGCCTTCTAACTGCCTACCAATCATATGGACCGGTGCTTTATATCCCTTTCCATTTATGAGCCTGAAGAGGGGGCTGTGGCCTGAGCTCACGTAGGTATCCACTCAATACAAGCTGGAGCAACGGCAAGAGCGGGATCAAAGGAAGCTGCCTGATACGAAATCTGACCAGGAACTGGTCAAGTACCAGAGTACATGAAAGAACCGCCTTCCTATAAAACTGCCCAGTCTCCATAATCACCTGAGATGACTTTCTAGCATGTCTGGCAGAGGTGCATTCAGTGGCAACATACAACACAGCCTTCCCTGCAGGGGCACCCTGGTTATGGAACTCCTGGGTATGTACAAGGTGGGCTCCGTCGCGTCCACTCTTCCAAAGTCAGCTGAAAAGGCTATTCCATCGTTCCTCCTTTGGAATCTTAAAGTTTATGCTGATCTGCTCCGCCTCCTCTTTGTTATATAGTTCTCTGGTGATATATGCTATTTGATGTCATCTTGTTTGTTAATACTGAATTTATTTTGATTGTCTTCTTTTGTGTACTTTTAATATGCTGCCAGCAGCCTTGTAGAAGGGGAAGGCAGGATACAAGTCACTTAAAGATAAATGCATACATCTGCTAGGCCATTGCGGGAAATGAGATGCTGTCTCAAGTAGGTCTTTGGGCCTGATGCAGCTGGGCTCTTCTTATGGTTTCACCAGGTCAATCAGAAGGGGGCCCCCAAGGATCATTTGGCCTGGGCCACATGCTCAAATAGGGATTCACATTTAAAAACCGGTTACTTTTCTAAATCACTATTGGACCACAATGTAACACAAAGGTTTCTTTATCTATTTAAGAGCATAATCCTGACTGATAGATGGGTAGGCGCAAGTCCCAGGACTGTTGCAAATGTGCCTTCTTTAGAGTAAGCTGGGCCAGCACAAGGATGCACACCAGACATCCCACACCAAATCTGGACCCAGGCTAGATGAGTTCCTGCCAGCCAAGGCAGGCTGGTGCAAAGGCGTTGGAGAGAGTGAAGGGAGGGTATTCTGGGGGTGGGTAGGGGACATTTCTGGGGGGGAGGGCCAAATCCTGAACCCCACTCCCAGCCCAATCAGCCTTACAAGGGCTGCTTGGATTTGCCCCAGTGAATTCACCGGCACAGATTCGAGTAGCCCCATAGCAGCAACTGGGGCTCAACACGGGGTAAAGGGAAAATATCGCCTTACCCAAGTTGCCCTCCAGCCACCTCCTAAGCTGTGCTGGGTACAACACGGACCACTTGGCCTGTCTGTTCCAGCGCAAGTTAGGATTGCACTGTTCTGGCAGGAGGTCTGGACTAGAGGGTAGAGCCTCCTTTTGCCTGAAGATAACATCCACAAGGTCGCCAGTTCGAGGCCACCGGCACCGTGCGACCTTGAAGCAGCTGACAAGCTGAAGCCGAGCTATTCCATCTGCTCTGAGCGTGGGAGGATGGAGGCCAGAATGTGAAGCCAGATCAGAATGAAACACCTGAATGTAGTGGTTCTTGAAAGAAAGAACCTTCTTTCAATTGTAAAAATCCCTATTTAATAAGGGATTTAAATAAAGCCTGCCTATGTAAACCGCCTTGAATAAAGTCTTGAATAAAGACCAAGAAAGGCGGTATATAAATACCTGTTGTTGCTGTTGTTGTTGTTGTTGTTGTTGTTGTTGTTCACGATGGCTATGAGCCTCAAAAGCTGGAAGTGACCTGGGTTTGTTCCAGACTTCTCAGAAGGCTTGATCCTCACAACACCAGGATCTCAGATCACAAGATTCTTGGTTCATGCCCAAGACTCAGCCTATAGCAGGGGTGACCAAACCGTGGCTTGCAAACCACATGCGGTTCTTTGACATATAATGTGTGGCTCTTGTAAATACGTTGGCTGAGCTTCTTTTCAGCTCACAATTAATCTAAAAGGTAAATAAAAATGTTCAAGCCTCATAATTATTTATCGGGTATAAACGGAGAGTCCACTGGATTATTTAATGTTCATAGCGAGTACAGATGAGCCCTTTTTATCTACCTATCCGTGCCTCATAACACCTCTGGATGTGATCAGAAGGCGCTTCCCTTTGTGTCCAGAAATCAGGTGAGGGCCACCCATGGATTCGGTAAGCCATGGATTTCAACATCCTCAGGGAACGGAACACCCACAGATGCCTAGGACTGCCTGTAAATATATTTAAGAATTTAAATTCTTCTTGAATATTGCAGCTCTCCATCATCACATGTGGCTCTTGCATTAAGCAAGTTTGGCCAACCCTGGTCAAATCTAGAAGCGAATCTAGAAGCTCGCAAGAGCAGATCTAGAAATCAAATCTAGAAGAGCAAATCTAAACGCCCTGAGGATGTGTGCCATCAGCTGAGGAGCATGTTTTCATAGATGGCTAGGCTGTGCCTCTCTATCTCAGAAGCACTAGCAGGCCTCCCTAGCCAGAAAGAAAACAGATGGTGCAACACAGACATCTCGGCGCAACTGAAGAGAATGTTGTCACTGTCAAAACAGCATCATCAAAAACCCAGAGGCTTCTTGTCCACACTGCCCCCAATGCTTTCCTGCACCATTCAGATCCATGAGCACAAGGGCATGTTTCTCACAGAGGATGTGGCTACCCAGTCGTGAAACATGGGAATCTAAATATTATCAATGTGAATCAGGAAATTCTGCAGCAACAGGAAGGAATGCAATGAACGTTAGAAGTTTTAATCATAAGCTTGGCACGGGGGGAGACTGGGGATGGGGGGAAAGACATATTCCCGACATGGGCAATGGACATGAAACACATACTGAAGGATCCCCCAATGAAACTGAATCTGTCTCCAAAAATGGGAAACAATCTACCTGCAAACATGAAAGATTTTTTTTTTTAAACCCACAACACAAAAATCAAAAATGTTAATTTCTCAGCTGCGGTGGCAGCCCTTGTGTTTGTTGGGGGGGGGGGGAGGACGGCAAGTCTTTAATTATTAAACCAACTGCATTTAGCAGATGGTCAAAGAAAAGTACTTTTAGGAAGGGAAAAAAAAGTTGCCCAGAGGGTTATATAAACGAACAAGCTAAAACAGCTGGCAGCTGGCGCGTGAAATCAATAATGAGAAAATGAATCCTACTGTATCTTTGTTTTCATTGTCTGGCTGGAGACAGTGAGGACACCGAAAGGGAAACTTCACAAACTGTCTGAAAGGATCACGTGTATCCCATTTAAATTTTTTAAAAAAAAAAAAATTAAAACTAGCCACGGCATCAGAGTCACCATTTCAGGGTGGGGGTGGCAAAGCGATTTCAGTGTTCGTATGTGTGTGGTGGTGGCTGGAGGAAGAGCTGTTTCAAGACTCACAGGAAAGTTCAAAGGCCGATATATCCAAAATTTCACTCCTCAAAGCAGGACACTTTCAGAGCCTTTATTGCGGTCTCTGTACCATACCAGAAAGAGACACGTGTTTTTAACCCATTTTTGCCCGGCCCACAGGTGTACACGGCTGGTCCCTGTTGCATATATGCAATGTTGGGCAGAAAGGGCTTCAGGAGAACATTCTTTGAAACATGGAGACAAGGGGACAAGGAAGGAAGGTAGATATTTTGAATGGGGGGGGTGCAAGACAGTTTATCTTAATCGGATTTAAGATGAACCAGACCCACGTTGCCAACACATCAAGCAGACTATCACGCACCCACCTACATTTGTACATGTTTGCTTCTTTAAAGAGACAGAACAGTGTTTCTCAAACTGTGAGCTGGGACCCCCCAGGTGGGTCACGAGCCAATTTCAAGTGGGTCACATAGTACCTAGCTCAGCCACCACTGAAAATACAGAACTAAAAATACACGGTACAGAACTGCTGGGCAGGGCAGGCTTCTGGTGGGAGAGAGGCCTGGTGCTTTGCCCTGAACTGGTGGGAAGATGGGATGTTGGAAAGGGGGGAGGGCTGTGTGGTTGGAGAAGGATCCAAGCCTGCTTTCTGCTCTGACTTCCAAGCTGGAATGTTTGAGTTATGCAAAATAACAGCAAAAGCATGCTGTGTAATGGGACCTTTGTCTGATGACGGCATAGGTTTGAATTGATGCTACTTCCAGCCATGACATCACTGCCAGGTTAATGACATCACTTCTGGTGGGTCGCAACAGATTGTCATTCTAAAAAGTGGGTTCCAGCGCTAAAAAGTTTGAGAACCACTGATGATAGAACTTATTCCGATTATACAGGAGATGAATTTGACCTCAGGAGAAAAATAAGCCCGTGTGATGCATTTGTGACTCTGTGTGTGTGTGTGTGTGTGTGTGTGAGAGAGAGAGAGAGAGAGAGAGCGCAACAACTGTGCACACGTGTGGTGCAGGTGGGTTCCAGAATGCAGGTACCGGAACTCAATAAAATTATCCAATACTAAAGAATATTATCACAACACGCAATCGTTAAGCACATCTCTGGCTGGTTCTATGCACCGTGGGATCAGATGGTAGAAAAGGGAACGCATGGAGCTTTCATCAGAGCGATGATGGTAACGTATGAGACCAGCTGTCACTGATGCCCTGTCCATGTGACGGAAGCCAAGAATGCCCATCAATACGAATCAGAAGCAAGTCATGCATCAAAAGGAATGAAAATACAGTAAAAAAAAAAATAGTCAAACTAAGAGCCAACACACCCAACTTCAATCACATAATTCACCCTAGCTTCCTCACTTTCTTCTGAAAATAAAGTGCACATAAGACCTGATCTGAATTGGTTGCATGGAGGGGGTAGGTAGATTGTAATTCTACCTCCCACCAAGCCATACCGTGGACCTCTGCATGCCCTGGAGTTTGCACTGGAGACAAAAAATTTATTAAATGTAATGTGACGAACACTGGAGCGAAGCAAAACAAAATTCAATCTCAAAAATGCACCAATGGGGTCTGAACTATCAGGGACTAACCAGGAAAAAGATCTTCAGGTCAAGGTAGTGATTCAATGTACATCAGCTGTGAAGAAGGCAAATCTCATGCCAGGGATCCTTAGGAAAGGAATCAACAACAAGACTGTTAATATTATTACGTCCCTATACAAATCAGTTGTGTGGCTGACACATCTCACAAAAGATACTGCAGGGCTGGAAAAAGCGCGGGAGGGACCAAAATGAGCCACTGGAGCAGAAAGAAGGATGGCAATGTTCAGAGTTCTTATGCTTGGGGGGGAAAGACAACTGGAGCGGGGCGTGATTGAGATTTATCAGGCTTTTCTCTCTTTCTCACAACACCAGAACCAGGGGTCATCTGACAAAACCCATTGGTGGAATCTGACACCCACTAGTGGCGACACTGATTGCTGAGAAAAGTGCACTCTCCACATGTTCAGAGGAATGCTCACATCCACCCCTTCATAAAACCTGGAACCTTCATGTGTGTGTGTGGGGGGGGGGGAAGAGGACGATAATGTCATTTCTAATTGTTGATGGAAACAAACACAGATGGTCTGGCCCACCACATTCCTCCAGTATTTTTAGCATTATACATGTTGTACTCTCTGTTCCAATTAGGACCGTCATTATTTTATCTGGTTTTAATCACCTTACAAAAACAACTCTCCAACCACCCATTGGCCAGGGCGATTTTGCAGCCTGACATTTCTCTAAGGAAGCCAAGCAAACTCTCTCCTGAATCTCAAGATTATCTGCTTCCCCAATTAGGACTTGACATGGTGTATTGGAAAGTTCGAGGAAAACACAAGAGAAACCCAAGTTTGTACAAAGGTGTGGAAATCCATGTTTCCTGCGGACAACAGGACTAGGACAATGCCCTTAGCACTTGATGGTTTGGTTTCTGCAAGGGGGGGGGGGAATGCTTCCTGCAGCCAATAAAGCCTTGGCATTCGGCCTGTTCGCTAAGGGAGAAAAATACAATCTGAGTAGCTTAGCAGAGCCTCATGTTCCGAGGACTCAAATAAATAAGATGCGTGAAGACATCTATTTTGACAGATATTAGATTAAAAAGGAGAGATGCTCGCTTTGATGTTCCCAAGACTTGAAATTCAAGTCATCATAGCTTGGCTCCCATTTAAAAAAAAAAAAAGATTTGTAAACAAGGCTTATTTCCAGAAGCTCAATTTACCTTCTGTTATCACATAAATTCTGTATAAATAAAGTACAACCGTCAATTTTTCTCCTGTCTCCTTCCAGCCCCCATTGCCTCTGTTCAGCAAGACTTAACTCTCAATCACGAAATATATATAAAATGCTCAGATTGCTGGCACTGAGCATTAATTTTCTCTCTTCGTTTATTTAGGAATCCTGAAATAAGCTTCGGAAGCATTGCTTACCCGCACCACCGTAAACCGAAAAAAAGGTCCTGGAATAATAAAGATAACAGCGTCCCATTTAGAAAGGGAAATTTTTACATTCCTGGGTAAACACAGGGAGCTCATAAATCGAACGGGGCCGTTTAGCGCTGTCAATGTGACCCGAGTCTAGATGAACCTTTGTGTTCTCCAAGAAAACTTAATTAAAATATTTACTGTAGAATTGTTTTATCAAAGGGTACAGGAGGAAATTAACTCTTTCGGTGCAACGCTGGTCTCTCTCCTATTGAAGCGGTGTGCAAAATTGCAGCAGGAAAAGAGAAGAATCCATGAATTGCATCAGGTTGTATACATTTGGTGGTGCTCACAAGGCATAGACTAGGTCTCCGTTATTTTTAAACTTCACTGTTCTGCTCTGTTTGCTTATTCACTGGAGAACACCAGAAAATCTGGTGGAAATCACTAGATCGCATTGGAGATCACGTATGTCTGGTGGACATCACCAAATCACATTGGAGACCCTCTGGTGCCCAAGGCCTTGTGTCCCTCCTTACCCCATGGTGTACCAATCAGTGGTGTCTCTAGGGGGAGTGTGGGCCACACCGGGTGACAAGCGTGGGAGGTGTGACACTACTGGCCAAAATTTTTAACATCTTGGTATTTTCAAATAATATCATCATGTTATGTATCATCCAATGCATAATTTCATGCAGAATGTGATTAAACAAACTGCGTTGAAATTTCTCTATTCTGTCAAAACTTACACAAAAAAACCTGCTGGGACAAGGCAATGGTGTAAGACCACACATGCTGCTCGGTGTACTGCCATGTCCACTGCATGGAAGGAGGTCCATCGTGGGGGTGAACTGGCCTCCTGCACGGAGTGATGCAAACCCTAAAGATACCACTGACGTGTCACTACCTCCACTGTACCCCCTCCTCTTCCACTCTCCCTAGATTTGAAAAGGAAGACCAGAATGGAGCAGAAGAGAAAACGTGGGAGTAGTGAGCTAGGGTATCACATTCAGAGAGTGAGGGCCCAATCCTATCCAAATTTCCAACACTGATGCAGCCATGTTAATGGGATAGCATCAACTGTTACCCTGCACATGCCTGATCTTGTCTGATCTGGGAAGCTAAGCAGGGTCAGGCCTGGTTAGTACTTGGATGGGAGACCGCCTGGGAATACCGGGTGCTGTAGGCTTATACCATGATCTCGGAAGCTAAGCAGAGTCAGGCCTGGTTAGTACTTGGATGGAAGACCACCTGGGAACACCGAGTGCTGTAGGCTTATACCATGATCTCGGAAGCTAAGCAGAGTCAGGCCTGGTTAGTACTTGGATGGAAGACCGCCTGGGAATACCGAGTGCTGTAGGCTTATACCATGATCTCGGAAGCTAAGCAGAGTCAGGCCTGGTTAGTACTTGGATGGGAGACTGCTTGGGAATACCGGGTGCTGTAGGCTTATACAATGATCTTGGAAGCTAAGCAGGGTCAGGCCTGGCTAGTACTCGGATGGGAGACCGTCTGGGAATACCGGGTGCTGTAGGCTTATACCATAGTCTTTCCGAGACTGAAGGTTGCCAACCAATGGGATAGCTGCATCCTGTGGTAGGGGAGCAGCTGTGGAAGCCTCCTCAGAGAAAGGGAAAGTTTGTTCCTTTATCTCGGGGCTACATTAAAACTGCATCAGTGCTACAAAGTTGGACAGGATTGCACCCTAAGTTGAGGCAAGAAGATGGAAAGAAGGCAAGTGCCCCCCCCCAAAATTCACCACCTGAAGAGACAGTGACATCATGAACCTCCTGAAAACATGCCAGGCCACTGTAAGGCTCCAGAGGTCTCAGACCATGAACTCTGGCCAGCAAGACTCAGGACTTAGGACTAGCATACCATCACCTTTCCGAGAGAAACGGCCATCAGGAGCACAGCCCGACTTGAACATTTCTGCTAGCCGATTCCATGGACTTCAGCTGCAAAGCCAAGCGGTCAAAACTTCAAAAATCGGTCAAAAATTAGCGGTCAAAAATTAGCCAGGAACGAAACCTGGAATTGTGTTTCAATTGTAGGGCTCTGCTCCTGGAGATGGGAAAATATGTGTTCAATTTCCTCGGTGTTTCCTACTGAAGAGCAACTTCCCACCTCAATGCTAACATTTTTTCCAGACAGCAGGAAAGGGTCTTGGTAGTTTATCAACAACACACACAGACTCAACTCAAAAGTTGTGGTTTATCCTACCTACAGTTGAAGCCAAAGTGTTTACATCCACCACACCCTTGTTTTTTCCAAAGAGAGACATAGAAAGATCCCATCACCTGAGTCAGATCATTGGTCCATTAATATCGGCATTGTCTATACCAGGGGTGCTCAAACCCCGGCCCGGGGGCCACTTGCGGCCCTCAAGGCCTCTCAATGTGGTCCTCAGGGAGCCCCCAGTCTCCAATGAGCCTCTGGCCCTCCAGAAATTTGTTGGAGCCCGCACTGGCCCAACACAACTGCTCTCAGCGTGAGGGCGACTGTTTGACCTCTCGCGTGAGCTGTGGGATAAGGGCTCCCTTCACTGCTTGCTGTTTCATGTCTATGATGCAGTAGCGGCAGCAAAGGAAAGGCCAGCCTTGCTTTGTGCAAGGCCTTTTATAGGCCTTTTAATATATTCATTTATGTAAATGTATGTAAATTTATTCCTTTTTTCCCTGGCCCCTGACAGAATGTCAGAGAGACGGTTTGGCCCTCCTGCCCAAAACTTTGGACACCCTTGGTCTATACTAACTGGCAAAACTTCTCTACAAATTCAGACAAAGGCCATAACAACATAAGAACCACTCTGCTGGATCAGGCCAAGGGCCTTATATCTAATCCAGCTTCCTGTGTCTCACAGTGGCCCACCAGATGCCTCTGAAAGCACTCAAGATACCGGAAACCTGTTGCTACTCCCTTTCATATGACAGCCTGCCTGGAAGTTGCATGCAATTCATCATGGCTTATATCCCGCAATCAATTTTTCCTCCATCAATCTGTCCAATCCCCTTTTAAAGGGAACTAAGCCAAGTGCCATCACCACATCCTGTGGCAAGGAGTTCCACAGAGTAACTACGCACAGGATAAAGAAATTATTCCTTTTGTCTATTCCGACTCTCTTGACAGTCAAATTAGCAAAACAACTGAAACCAAAACCCTGCAATAAAACACAGGAAACACAACATAAAAGTATCACACTGCTAGAGACAGCATAAAAAAAAAAAACACCATATGATTTGGCTTTGTCAGATACCACTACATGCCAAAGTACAAATTTAGGTACCATTTGTACCTAAATGGTAACAAAAGCACTGGATAAAAGGTACAGCGAGGTAATGACTTAAATGGGATGCCATCTGCACTTATGGCCCTCTTCCCAGTGGTGGCCTACATGATCCCTGGAGGAGAGAACATCTGGAACAGAACTGCCATTGAACATCATGGGCTCCGACACTAAGAATGGAGAAGATTGGAGGCATGAAGGACTTCCTGGATCTATCTACCTTCTTGCAGACTTCCCACTGGAGGGGGGTTCCAGGAGTCAGCAGTGCCAATATGCACTTTAACTAAGGAGTTAGACCTGACACACACACACCCTCAATGCCTGAGGAACAGGGCACAGTCCATTAAACACTTAACAACTTTCCTTGGAAGGGGTGGAGCTAGAGAGAACACCCAACTGCAAGACTATCAAGGTCTCAGCTGGCTCCATCAACTCCAGGAGCAATATCATTAGCACCCCATTTTAGTTGCCTGGAATATAGTCTGCTGTATTGAGAGCTAACCAACGTCCTGAACTCCTTCACCTAGCCTGTCCTACTCACACTACTACAGTACAGTTACCTCTGCAGGGTTCAAACCCAACCAGCTGATGACCTTAAGAGGTGAGCAAGTTCATGTGAGAACTGCCCATCCTCCAGACACCTCATCCCAGGCTATATTCAAGGATTACTTGACAGCCAGAGTGATTGGTTGACACTGGATAATGCATCAACCTTGCCTCAACTTGCCCTATGGATGTACAGTCAGGTCATCATCCAATTCATTCATTCACCATTTGTCAATCTAAGGGCAGACACATATTGACATTGGATCAATGAAAGATAATGCAGAAGGTGTCTGCACAATCTAAGGTAGACTTTCCCACACAGCCATCACTTGTAACTAGCGATATTTTAAGGGGTTCCCTGTGTTGAAGATCCAAATTGTTTGTCACCATCATGTGATATATATGCAGCATTTGGGAAACACATTAGTCCAGTGTTTCTCAAAATGTGGGTCAGGACCCACTAAGTGGGTCATGAGCCAATTTCAGGTGGACCACGTAGCACCTAGCGTAGATGCCATTGAAAATACAGAAAATTTGGGGTCCAGAGCTTCTGGGCAATTTGAGCTCCTGGAGGGAGAGAGGCAGGGAGCTTTGCCCTGAATAGGCAGAGACAATGGAAAGGGGGAACGTCCATGTGTTTAGAGAAGTTTCCTGTTCTGCTTTGACTTCCGAGCTGGAATGTTTGAACTATGCAAAAAAACAGCATGAATGTGCTGTGTGTAATGGGACTTTTGGCTGATCACGGCTTAGGTTTGAAGCCCAAATTGCGGCTGTCACTTCTGGCCATGACGTCACTTCCAGGTTAATGACACCACTTCTGGTGGGTTCCGACAGTTGTCATTCTAAAAAGTGGGCCCTGGTGTTAAAACATTGGAGAACCACTGCGTTGTGATTCAACACATCAATTGCAATTAAGGAGAGTCGCTGTAAATGCAAAAGGACATCATCTTCTGAGAAATGGATGCAGGTTGGTTTGAAACCAAAAGGTCTGAACCGGTTACCAATCATGCCTGATCCAGAGAGCTCAAAAATTATCAATAAAATCAAACTGAAATGGAATGAAATGCCTTGCTGTCTTGTGTGCTTCCTGGGGCATTTGGTGGGCCACTGTGAGATACAGGAAGTTGGACTAGATGGGCCTATGGCCTGATCCAGCGGGGCTCTTCTTATGTTCTTATGTTCCTAACCCCAAGTTTTAAAATTGATTTGCTGATGCGAAGGTAAGTTATCAGCGATCTGCCCTTCCAGAGTTGTTGGATGATGATAAACACATACAAAGCAATTTGAATATGAGAAAGTGCAATACAAATGCTAAATCTTGGGACAGGGGAACACTGCTCCACAAACTGGCTTCTTCTGGGTTTGTGTTTGGACATAGCCTGCTCTCTCTCTCTCTCTCTCTCACACACACACACACACACACACCTCCTGTGCAACTGTATACAAACCTCACCAATACTTACAGGCACCAAGGTCAGAGGTGCCCCCCCCTTCTTTGATTAATGCTGAGAGTTGCAGCATGTTTAGACGGGGTTGTGACCCCCAGGCATCCATTTAATCAAATTTCTCTGCGGCGTGTCCCAGTGGAGCCATCGCAAGAAGAAACTCTCCCAAGGAAGAAACGAGAAAAAGGCTGGAGGGAGAGAGAAGGGAAGGAGAAGCCCAATTCACATCGCACATTGTTTACACGCTGTTAAGTAATTATATCGCTCTCCAGACCCCCACTGACCATCAGCAGAGAAGTCACCTCCTCCGAGATCCTAAAGAGCTTATTCAGCGGGATCCGAGCCATTTGTTTCTCGCAGAGCCAAAGTGAACTGCTAGGCTTAAAGACTTCCTTGCGACTACTGAAGTACACAGGACCCATGCTAATGATCCCATTAATGATTATGGTGTTCCTCCGCTCAGCGAGATGCAGAAAAGGCTGGAGCAAACAGAAGTGCCAGCAACACAACCTCCAGTCTACCCCCGACACGTGCTCTCCGTGGGAGAAGACAGGCCTGTGATAGACCACATCTCTATTCCTGGTGCTAAAAAGTTTAAGAACCACTCTTCTAGAGCAGGGGTGTCAAACATAGGCCCGCGGGCCAAATGTGGCCCACGGAAGCTATTTCTCTGGCCCCCGTTATAATTGGGCTCTCCCAGCTTGATAATCAGGCTCTTTCATATCTTGAAAAGATGAACAAGGTTTGCACCTTTTCTGCCATTTGCAGCTCACAAGTTTCTGCGTGAGAACAAAATGCTGTTTTCTGGCCATCACCTTCTTAATGATGTCACTTCCTGCTTAACGATGTCACTTCTGGCCCTTTGCAGGCACCGTGAATGGTGACTTTTGGCCCTCTGTATGAAACAAGTTTCAACATCCTCGAGAGTTTGGGAAGGAAGCTGAACCCTGAAGAATGGACAGATCTCACAGCGGGTCACATGAAACAAAAACATGACAAGACAGCAAAAACAGGGACATGGGAGGTGTCAGATGCAAGGGAGGGCACCGGGATGCAGGTCTCTTGTCATCTGGTGTGCTCCCTGGGGCATTTGGTGGGCCGCTGTGAGATACAGGAAGCTGGACTAGATGGGCCTATGGCCTGATCCAGTGGGGCTGTTCTTATGTTCTTAACTACAATTCCCAGGAAGCCTTGCAGGTCTCTTGTTATCTGGTGTGCTCCCTGGGGCATTTGGTGGGCCGCTGTGAGATACAGGAAGCTGGACTAGATGGGCCTATGGCCTGATCCAGTGGGGCAGTTCTTATGTTCTTAACTACAATTCCCAGGAAGCCTTGCAGGTCTCTTGTTATCTGGTGTGCTCCCTGGGGCATTTGGTGGGCCGCTGTGAGATACAGGAAGCTGGACTAGATGGGCCTATGGCCTGATCCAGTGGGGCAGTTCTTATGTTCTTAACTACAATTCCCAGGAGGCCTTGCAGGTCTCTTTATCTGGTGTGCTCCCTGGGGCATTTGGTGGGCTGCTGTGATACAGGAAGCTGGACTAGATGGGCCTTTGGTCTGATCCAGAGGGGCTGTTCTTATGTTCTTATGACATCATAGGGACAGAGGCTGGCCAAGGAAAGGGAACTAAAAAGGAAAGACTGTGCCTGATAAATAGGGACACCATTGGAGCTGATGCAATGTCTGTCTGACCCCCTCAATCACAACTAATAGCCCAGCTTCTCCCTCTGCCCAGCCCCAATTGGCCTTCGGCTGCTCCCTTTGCCGCAGATTCTCAATATTTGTCCAGGAGTTCTCAATAACACTCTGATTTTTTATGCAGCTCTTCTCCGGGGCAAAGAGCAAAAATGAGGCAGGCAGGTAATGAGGAATTGCAGTTTGTCTTTATTTAATAGCACCATCCGTCAGAGTAATAGAGATGGAGCAAAAGGTAACCTTATTCACCCAACCCGTCCTAATTGCTCGCCTAAAAAGCAGAGAGAAAAGTGGGGGCAAAGCAGGGGGGGCGAGTGGGGGGGGAACCCTGGATCTAATTGCAGCACGGAAATTAAAGTTGAACCACTTGAAAGCCAGGCCTACGCAACAGGCTCCTGCCTTGGAAGTTAAGTGCAAACAGATTCCAGTTGGAAAGACAATTAGAAAATCAGGAGACGATTTCAAAGCTAGAGAAAACTGGGATCGAAAAGAAAAAACAGTGTTCCTTTATGGATCAGATTCGAACCTCCATCACCTGTTTTGCTTTCCCCCTTTTGAACACTTGAAACAAATACATCCAGGCTGGTTTGCTGATCTGGAGAGCGCACAGCCCTTATCTAGGCAGACATCTCACCCTTTTGCGAACCTTGCTATCTGTCCCCTTTGCTTTAGAGCCAAGCAGGGAGGTGAGACGGCTGTCGAAGGTGGCAGAAAGCAATGCCATTTCGGGATGTAAAGAGACACGTCGGAGCCATACGGGATTAAGGAGGCATGAGCGACCCCACTGCTGGGCACCACAAGGGTTCAGCTGGCGTGAGCATTCCAAGCAAATGCTTGCAAACACCGGCAGCTTTGCAAGCCATCGTTGTGAGCGCGCACGAAAGCTTCAGCGCGTGCCCCAAATCTCAAGGCTTTTTAGTTTAGAAACAAAATACAGCGGCAACAAGGGGCCATGAGAGAGGTTTATAACAAAAAATGATCAAGCCTATTGTGAGTGATCAAATCTCAAGCCTATCATGAGTGGTTGGCAACCTTCAGTCTCGAAAGACTATGGTATAAGCCTACTGCACCCAGTATTCCCAGGCGGTCTTCCATCCAAGTACTAACCAGGCCTGACCCTGCTTAGCTTCCGAGATCAGACAAGATTGGGCATGTGCAGGGTAACAGTTGCTGTCTATCGTGAGTGATCAAATGCTATTTCTGGCATCTCCACCCAGGAGGAGAGCTTCTGAGGGCCGTCTCTCAGCTGGGAAAGGATAGTCTCCTGCCAAGGTGTCTAATAGCGCAATCCTAACTTGAGCCGGTATAGCCAGGCTGCACGGCCTGCGTGGTATCCAAAGCAGATTAAGAGCAGGCTAGAAGTCACCTTGGGAAAAGGGGATACTTTCCCCTTTATCCTAAGTAACGCCCCTGCTTTCCCTATGGGCCTACTCAGATCTCCACCAGCTATTTAGCTGGCACACATCCAAGAAGCTTGTGTAGGGCTGCCTAGCTTGGGAGTGGGTATTAGGATACAGCATGCGATGCTGTCAGCGATCCCACCCCCCCTCCTTGGTCCAATCCCCCCCTATTCCACCCTCCCCCTATTCTGCTGCGTCCTGCCTTGAAACGCCCCCTCCCAGCCTCTACACCGCCCTTCTGTCACTCTCTCACCCTCCATGCCACCTGGCACACACTTACCTGTGCCGGCCAGCACAGGGACTGGAGCTGGCACTGTCAGACCAGTGCACATCTTTGTGCTGGTGCTGCTTAGCTCTTGAGTCAATGCAACCGTGCCTTACAGCACATTTGTGTCACTTGGAGCCAGTGAAGAGAGGCCTGCACCAAGATGTTACATTAGGATTGGGCTGCCCAACAGATAATCTCCATCCCCACCACAAAAAAATGCCACTAGGGCACTGGACATACCCATAGCCACTGCCTTCCCCAGGCCAAAGGACTCTGCTTTTGGAAGGAAGGGAAAACAGAGAGATGGCAGAGGGCACAGTGAAAAATGTCCTCCCTTTGAGCCTCTGCAAGATGGCCTACATTCGTCTTGACCGTCCTTGCAAGCGATTAAACAGGGATGGTTGCTTTTCCAAGCACCCACAATTGAATGTTTGCAATATCAGTACAAGAAAGGGGGCAGAAGAGGGAGCTCAAAATGATCAGGGGGGCGGATGCCCCACTTTGCCTATAAGGAAAAGCAAGAGTAAGACACCACTAGTGTCCAAAATTGCTAAAATCACAGTCTGTAGGAATACCATCATGTGATATATCAATTGATGTGCATTATCTTGCAGAATGCAATGGATCAAACCATGTTGAAATATCTGTGTACTATCAAAACATATGGCCAAAAAACCAGCGGGGGCAGGGCGACGGTACATCACCACCCGGGCTGTTGTCCTGCCCACTGCATGGGAGGAGGTCCACCATAGGGGTGACACACTGGCCTCCCAAACCAGATGATGCAAACTTCAGAGTCTGGCAGAATCAACAGCAATGGACAAATTTTCCAAGGAAAATGCGCAGGACTTTTTTTTCATTAAATCAACATAATTGTTCTCATCGAGAAGCCAGCTGGAGGCTGCAATCCTAAACAAAGTCATGTACTCAAATAATGTGCACAGAGAGACTGCAGCCTTGATAGACACGGGGAATGCTGCAGGCATGATTGAAAACCAGTGTGGTGAAGCACTAGAGAGCATTGGATGTGGAGCTCAGAGATCGGAGTTCGAGGATAACTTGAGTTCGAGGAGGTCAAGGATCGAAGAGAGGATAACTTGAATACACATTTAGTTATTTGATTTTTCTCTGTAAACCGCTTTGTGAAGTTTTAGTTGAAAAGCGGTATATAAATACTGTTAATAATAATAATAATAATAATAATAATAATAATAATAATAATAATAGACTGTTCTTATCTTCTTGGACAGGACAATAAACTAAGTGGTGATAAGGTGGAGTCCTCTTATATTTAGCGGGGGGGAGCAACTGTGGCTGCAATCCTATCATAAGAACATAAGAACAGCCCCACTGGATCAGGCCATAGGCCCATCTAGTCCAGCTTCCTGTATCTCACAGTGGCCCACCAAATGCCCCAGGGAGCACACCAGACAACAAGAGACCTGCAAGGCTTTCTGGGAATTGTAGTTAAGAACATAAGAACAGCCCCACTGGATCAGGCGAAAGGCCCATCTAGTCCAGCTTCCTGAATCTCACAGTTGCCCACCAGACGTCTCCGCAAGCACACAGGACAACAAGAGACCTGCATCCTGGTGCCCTTCCTTGGTTTTGGCATTTGGAGGCAGCCTACTTCTAAAACCAGGAGGTTGCTCATACACATCGTGGTTTGTAACCTGTGATGGACCTTTTCCTCCAGAAACTTGTCCAATCTCCTTTTAAAGGCGTCCAGGCCAGACGCCATCACCACATCCTGTGGCAAGGAGTTCCACAGACCAACACTTTCAACACTTTCCTGGGAGCAAGCCCTATTGAACACAATAGAACTTACTTCTGAGTAGTCATGGATAGGACCGTGCCCTTTCCCTCTTCAGCCAGAATGGTGACTTGACCAATGGCTGTTGCTGATGTCTCTTTCCCATCTCCTTTTAGACCGTGAGCCTTTGGGGACGGGGAGCCATTGATTGATTTGCTTTGTTATGTAACCACTTTGTGAAGTACTTCTTGTTGAAAAATGTTATAAAAATATTTATTATTGATGATGATGATGATGATTTCACGTGGACCAGAAACATCAGGTCTCACACATAAGTTTTGTGAGATGCAAGACACTTTTCAAAAGACCCGTACGGATCGACCCACTGACACTGGTGGGTCTGGATGTCCTGACACTCCAGAGGCTGCCAAGGCAGGAGCTGTAGCTACAAGGGGTGGCGCGGTAAGAATTGCAGGCAACACAATGCGCTGTGTTAAGCGGACCTTCCCACTCGCCATCAGAGTCATTTTGGGCAGTGACAGCAACGCACAGGTGCTCCAATGGCTCCCCACAGCGAGTGAGAGGTGTGCTGTGGTGCCTGCAATAATTATCACACGGACTCCCCCCCCCCATAGGTACACTATTGGTGGGAAGGGATACCAGCAGCAACTGCCACAGCCAATCAGAGATGGAAATCAAAGCCATTGGTGCTGATGTTGCCAGGGAGACAACGGATGCTACTGCACCTGGACAGAGATGCTTGCAATCTTGCAAGCTTTCCTGTGAGGCCAGCATGGCTTTATGTGACCAGAGCAGGGTGTGAACCCAGGCACTCAGGAGAGGAATATAGCCAAGTGAACCTTGGAGAAAGAGGAATAAGGTAGACATGAACCCAGTCTGTGGCTCTCATTGGGGGACAAATCCAGACCGGACAACACCAGATTTCTGATGCGCTACAAAGTGATTCAACTTGTCAAATGAGCAAGAATGCTTAACTAGATGCATAAAAACACCACCCCAAAAACCAGAAGGCTATAGCTCTAGGTCTCCTTGTTTCACCCCTTTCACAAAAAGAGGGATCATCCAGCCAGCCAATTGTCATGTATCGCGTATTTCATCCCTCCACGGGCCTACTCTCAGGTTCTTTCTTCCTGAATAAACTACACCAAGGGGGAAATTTGCGTAGCACTGCACACCATTTACAAACTGCTTCCAAATAAATTAAGCGCGGCTGCAATTCATTAATCCCCGGGCACGGCCACTTCTGCGTTTGTGCTCAGCCTCGGAAAAAAAATCTTCGACTCGTAGATCCAGGGGTTGCACCTCTACCTCTCCTCCTCTCCCCACACCCCCTCCCCCAAGTACACAGATGGTGACCTTTTCTAAGCACGCCCTAGAGATGATCCATAATGTAAGTCAGAAAAAGGAGAGAGAAAACAAGGCAGATGCCACCGGAAAGAAAATTCAAGCCATAGCCAAAAAGAGGAGAAAACAAAAGTTGAGTCCCTTCAGTCTCATTGGACCAGAATCCCCCATCCTTCCCAAAAAGTTGGGAGTTGATGGAAAACAGGACAGAAGTGGCTTTCAATCAAGTTTTTTTTTACTGTTACAGAGGCTTGCGGACATGTCTGTGGGGCTCCCCGCATCCCCCCGGAGGCCAGCGCCCCCTTAGGTAAGCTGGAAACCCCCTTCCCCACAGCGGCGCGATCCTGGGGATCGCATCACTGCCATAGCCCCTACCCCTACACATTTACAGTGCTCCCAATTCCCTTTCAAGAGTTTAGGAAGCACTGCCCTAAACATTGCACTGTTGTGCATTCCCAGGCTAGAAGAACCAAGTGGCAAAATAATCGGGGAGAGCGGCACCAGACCACACTCACCCTCTTCAGTGACCAGTCCATAGGTCAGACCATGAGGTTGCCACCAGTACAAGATGGCTGATATGCTCTTGCACAACTCCCATCCGTTGCAAGGGGGCTTGTGCAAGAGAATTTCTCAGGAGATTGCGCTCCTATTTTATTGTTCGCAATTTGGGAGAATACGTTTGAGCATGAATTATAGATACACCAGAATGCTTTCAATGGATTTATTTCCTTTGCAAGCCACGTTTTGTGAAACAGACAGGAAGCAACGCTTTTAAATAAGTGACATTTTAAAAAGATAACTATATGTACTTGTTTGGTTGTTCTCCTTTGGCATTCCTCTCTCTCTCTCTCTCTCTCTCCCAACATTCCTTTTCCTTCTTTTTAAAATATGTAAAATTTCTTACCATTTGTTCAGTGCTTTCTAGGTGCACAAAGGGTTTCCCAATTATTCTTTTCATGCAACCTTTACAACTACCCTGTAAGGCAGGTCAGCGTCATCATTATCTTGCAGTTGGGGTTGAGACGGAGCAACGTTGCTAAGGCCGCCCAAGGCCCAATCCTGAACAACGTGTGCTGGCTCACCACCAGTGCACACTATCGCAAATGTGCCATAAGGCACACTTGCAGGAGTTAGCGCCAGCCCAGCACCAAAGCAGCCACACTGGGCCAGCGCCTGTTGGTGACTGGTGGAACGCAAGTCGGCGCAAGGGGAGGTAGGGGGGAGGCCTTCCAGGGTGGGGTGGGCAGGGGAAGGCGTGGGGGGGAGCAGTGTGGAACAGGTGGAATCGGCGGAGCTCTGTTCCACCTAATCCAGAGCCCAGCATTGGGCCTCCTAGCCCAACATGGGACTCCTTTACTCTGTGCCAGCTAAATAACTGGAACCGAGTCAAACAACTCATCACTTACTTTCCTTACTCAGCGGGTGAATGTCTCCTTTTGCCAAAGACTTGTTGAGAGCTGCCCACAGCTTCCCAAATGGCCATAAGATGCAGCGGCAGGCATTTCAGCGCCGCTGCAGCCTGGGGCACCAGACATCTCAGGATTGCGCTGTCAGATGGCCAAGGTGAGATGTGAACTCAGGACGTTCCCCATTCGCTATGCAGCATCTCAGTCACTAAGCTACACTAGCTCTCAGCACTGGACACAGATAGGCAGGCACATTTTATACTTACTCATCAGTCTGGCTTGTCTTGATCCGAGTATAATAAAAAGGGAAGAAAGAAATCAGGCAAGATGTTTCTCAGTGAAATCAATAGGACCTCTGGCATCGACTTCAAGGTGAGCTAAACGAGACCTCCTGACAACAAGATTTTCACCTGCATTTCCTCTCTGCATAAGCAAAAGCTAAAACAACACACACACAACACACACACACACACACACACACGCACACACATACTTGCACTGAGTTTTCAGTACAAAAAATCATCCTCAGTAAGCAGTTTGCAGGTGGCAAACTGGACTCCGTGTAAGCCCCAGATTTACGCACATCTCATTTGTCACATCAAATTGGAAAGCAAGCATCTGTTGGTACAATGGGCACATGGCTCTTATGCCCTTAGACAGAGGGGGGAAAAAATTACTTACTAAACATACACACTGCTTTTAATGCAGCACAACCAAAGTGACTTGCAAGTACAAAGCAATGCAGCACAACAAGAAATTTCATGTCTTGGCAGCCCAGTTCCATGGTCCAGGGCTGCCGCGAGATACAGAGGTGCTGAAATGGCCATGCTGTATCCTCCAGGGCTGTATCAGCTGCTAGAGCCTCCTTGGGAACAAATGGTCCCTTAACCAGTGTTGAACTCTGCTGGTGGCAATGGATCTCCTCAGATCCATGCCCTCTATTCAATGGGCGCAGAACCAAGTAGCCCATGTCAAGCAGAGCAAATCAGCAGGGGGATTTGGATTCGGTGACAGACTCTCCCCACCCCCCTCCTAGGCCCAATTCTCTCCCAGCCCACCCACCCTCCACCCAGGAGTCACTGTACGCGTCAAGGTACAAACATTCTTCAGCTTCTTCATCCACTGAACGGAACGTGCTGCAGTGTGTGAACCCTGGCCTAAGCAGTCTTACATGGGCTGCTCATATTTGCGCTAGCTAAATAGCGGGCACAGATCCAGGTAGATGCATAGGGCAGGCTGGGGCTTGACACGTGGCAAGGGGAAAAATTAGTGGCATAGCTAAGGGGGTGCAGGAGGTAGCAGCTGCACCGGGCATCAAGCTTTAGGGGGGCAACAAGCTGAGCTTGACACTAGTGACCAAAATTGTGAAAATCTTGGTATGTATGAATAATACCATCATGTTATATATCATTGGAAAGGTAATTTAATGCAGAATGCAATGAAACAAACAGCACTAGAATATCTGTATTCTATCAAAAGTTATGGCCAATTAACAAGAAATTGAAAACAAAACTGTCTTGTGGAACAAAAAGTGGATTTGCTTAACTACAAACTGATCTATGACACTGATTGTTCTGAGTGCCAATGAGATGTTACTATGATACAACATGGAACCAATAGCTTTTTATTTATTTACTTAATTAAATTTGATTTTATCATGCGGGGGGGGGCTACAAAATCTTCTTTGACCCCAGGTAGCAGATAGATGCCTTAGCTATGCCACTGATTGGGGGGAAAGCAGCAGAGCAAGTGGGTAATGAGCTGCTAGGGAAGGAGATGGGTTCCTCCCAATTTTCACTTTTTAAAAAGCCGAGGTGTGATGTCACTTCCGGCTGTGACATCACTTCCAGGGGCAACATTGTGAGCTTGGTACCGGGCTACACAATCATTAGCTACGCCACTGAGAAAAATATCCCCTTACTCTGAGGTGACCTCCAGCCTGCACCTAACTTACACTGGATACAGCTCAAGTCACGGTGGCTAGCCTGTTCCAGCGCAGATTGAGATTGGGCTGCGAGTAGGCTATGATGGATTCAGAATTCCCAGGGCAAAACTGTAACATACAAACAAGTTGTAAATGTATGTCTGGGGGGAAAAAAGAATAAGAAAAGCCTTAGGCACTTGTTTGTTCATTGTTTACCCAGGTCTCAAACAGTAGAGAGGGCCCCGTATTTTGCAGATTTCTTTTGTTCCGATCCCACATGTCCAACAGCTCCATGTTTGTGCTAAGTTGGAGTGACTTCATAGCAGGCTAAGCTGCTCAAATAAAAATTCAAACCATGTCACCCAAATGTAGTTGACAACATGTATAAAATGCAATTATGACTGTCATTTTATTACTGTTATTAATTTATTAGTATAATTGCAATTTTTTTTTTCAATGTCATAATGTGATAATAAAGGACTTGTCATTACGAAGTTAACCTCAGAACATCTCTGACCTCAGGGGAGGGTGCTCTCCGCTTTCAGTCCAAAATGAGCTGTCAGTTACCACAACGACATTTTGATGACTACATTATCTTGTAATTAAGTGTCTCAACAAATTTCTCCTTTTGATTGACAGGTAGTTAAGACTATCTTTGACCACAGGGCAATTCCTTTATATTTCAAGAATATTTCCGCTCTTTCCCCACCCCCAACCCCTGGCACCGAAAAGAGAAGATGAAAATTTAAAAATTAAAATGTTTGGAACTATATATATATATATTATATTTTATATTTTATAATATTCATGCTCAATATTCATGCTATTTTATTGACACGACACGAAAACTCTTCTGGGGAAGTTCTAAAAGTGCATCATTTACCATTTTTTTCTGCTTCCACTGTGGCCGGCAGCTTGGTCTCTCTAGAGCAGACATTTTCAACCATTGTCCCATGGCATACTGGTGTGCCACAAATGGTTCCCAGACGCACTGTAGGAATTTGGGAGAGTGTCATTTATTAGTAGGGCCACTGGAGATGTGAGCCCCAGACAGCATGCCTTGTCAATTGTAAAAAAAACCGATGGTGTGCCTTGACTGTTTTAGTGCCTTGCCAGTGTGCCGTGAGATGAGAAAGGTTGAAAGTCACTGCTCTAGATATCTTTCTCCCGCCTGGCGTTCCCAGGATTATGGGTTCTAATCCCCAGTATCTGTCTGCAAAAGTGGGGAGAAGGGCTGTACCATTAGCGTAATTATCTGCGGAACTACTTGCCACAAGACGAAGTGATGGCACCTGGCTTTGATGTCTTTAAAACGGAATTGGACAGACTGATGGTGGAAAAATCCATCACAGGTTACAAGCCATGAGGGGTATGTGTAACCTCTTGATTTTAGAAGTAGGCTGCCTCTGAATGCCAGGGGAAAGGGAGTGGTAGCAAGATGCAGGTCTCTTGTTGTCTTGTGTGCTCCCTGAGGGATCTGGTGGGCCACTGTGAGACACAGGAAGCTAGATGGGCAGGAGGTCTGGTCTAGAGGGTAGAGCCTCCATTAGCCCAAAGATAACATCAGAAGGTCGCCACTTTGATGACACCGGCAGCTCCCTGAAAGGCTGAGAATGGCGAGACCTTGAAGCAGCTGACAAGCCCAGCTGAGTGATTCCACCTGCTCTTGGTGTGAGCAAGAAGCGTCTTGGCTGCCCTCCATGTGAGAGATGGAGCTGCTTGTCAGCCTGCCTGGGAGAACTGGAGGCCAGAAGCGAGACCAAACCAGGAAGATCCATCTGAAATGTTGTTGGTTCTTGAAAGAGAGAATCTCTATGATTGTGAAAATCCCCTTGAGGGATTTAGAAACGCCTGCCTATGTAAACTGCCTTGAATAAAGTCAGAGGAGTAATCCGATGACCAGAAACGTGGTATATAATACCTAGTTATTATTATTATTAGACTAGATGGGCCTTTGGCCTGATCCAGCAGAGCTCTTATATACAAAGCCCCACATTGGTTTCAGGATAACCGCTATTTACATTGTGGTAGCTTTCAATGTTTAACTAGATGTTCAGGGCTGTGTTTCACTCTATTCTCTCTCTCAAGGAAAAAAAAACTAGGTCAAATCATGGATGGTTGGATGGGGCGAGATCCTTAAATTACCCAAAAGTGATGAGTTCAGGAGGCAACCAGCAGGAGATGAAAATTCTCTCTCACTACTTTGTTCTTGACAAGGGTAGTAGATACAAAACCATCCAGGTGAACTTGCACATCTGATCTCTACGGAGCCAAAATTAAAAATGCATCAGATCGCGGAGGTGCAAGGACGTTATTCTCTGGTAAGCTGCGCAAAATGGGTCGATGGTGCAATATTCATGAAGGTCACCGATTAATTTTTAAATTTTGAGAAATTACACATAAATACGTCTTCCATACTTCAGGTGCTAATTGGGTGGGAAATATATATATATATATATATATATATATATATATATATATATATATATATATATATATATATATATATATAAACCAAAAGGCACCCAAGTACATTTCAGTGTAAAATTTCAACCCAAGTCTCCACCTGTAAAACAAAGAAAAGCCTCCCTTCAATACTGAATTATGGTTTCTATAAATGCAGTTGGGTCATTTCTTTTGAGTGTGCAAAGCATTTTCACATGTATTCTCTTGATGCAGTAGTCATTACAACAACACTGGAACGTAAATACTATTACCCCCATTTTGCAGATGGGAAAGAGTGAGGCAGAGGCTTGCTGAAGGAGATAGCAAGAGTTTGTAAGCTGAGGTGAGATTTGAACCGGAGAAGCTTCAATTTGCAGCTCAGAGTGCAATCCTGACTCAGAAAAAGGCCTGCGGCAGCCTAGAAAACCCACACCAGCTCCTAGAGACTGAATTCAAACTCTGCAGCAGACCAGACAAGGGGGTGGAAGAGGGTGACGGGAGAGCACCACAGAGGCAGGGAATGGGCATTTTGGGGCAGGAGGAGAGCGGACCAGAAGACGGATCAGGATCAGGATGGGGGTGGGACTGGCCGATGCAGCCCACGCTGAATTCTAACCTCCATTTTTGGTCGGAAAAGCTTTACACAGATCTGAGTAGCCCCACTGGGGTGACTGGGGCTCAACACGAGGTAAGGGGGAAAATATCCCCTTGCCCCAAGTTGCCCCCCAGTCACCTCTTAACCTATACAGGATACAGTGCAGGCCACTTGGTCTGCCTGTTCCAGCACAGGTTAGGATTAGGCTGTCAGTCTCTTAAAATGCAACCTTATGCATTTACTCAGAAGTCAGTCCCATTATATTCAACGGGCTATAATGGCTCGTGTGTCTTGGGCCACAGGGCCTTTTGACAACTATGCGTGCAATATCAGCTCTTGTGGCTGATACTGTTAAGCCAGGACCTGGCCAAGATCTCTCTAAATTTTAGGGGCCTGGTCTTCTCCCCTGAACTGATAAACAGAACCAAACCTTTTGCTTCACATCATCTTTCAGATTCTCCGAACGAAGCCCCCATGAGTCGGTGGTGCAGGGGTATAGTTGCAGAACAGAAATGTTCCTTCTTTCATATGACAGCCCTCCAGGTATTTGAAGAGCGTTATCATATCACCTCTCAGACTTCTTGTTTCCAGACTGAACATACCAAGTTCCCTCAACCTTGCTTCATAGGGTTCTTGAAAGACAGAACCTTCTTCAATTGTAAAAATCCCTACAGGGATTTAGAACAGCCTGGCTATGTAAACCGCCTTGAATTAAAGTCCGAGGAGAAATCTGACGACCAAGAAAGGCAGTATATAAATACCTGTATTATTATTATTATTATTATCCAGCCCTCTGATCATTCTATCGCTCTCCTCTGAATCCACTCCAGTTTGGCTGCATCTTTCTTGAAGTGGGGTGTGCAGAACAGGACACAGCACTCCAGCTGAATTATGACCAATGTGGAGTAAAGAGGAACCACAACTTCTTGCAACTTGGAAACCACAGTTCCAATTCAGAGAGAGGCTTCTTCTAGTTGCATATAGCCAGTGCAGCTTGTAACCTGTGAAAGCCTTTTCATCCATCAATCTTTCCAATCCCCTTTTAAAGGCATCTAGGCCAGGCGCCATCACCCCATCCTGTGGCAAGTCTTCCCACAAATTAATTACACATTGGGTGAAAAACTATTTCCTTTTGTCTGTTCTGACCACAACTCTGTGACTTTTATTCCTCCTCCCACACCTTGCATTTGAAGAGGGGAGAGGACAGGAAGTATGGTGGAGAAGAAAACGGAAGGCCTAGAGTGTCTCTGGCACCATTAATCCATCACTCTCTTCCTCTCCTCTCCTGCTCTGTTCCTAACTTCCTTTTCAAACGCAAGGAAAGGGGGGAGGATTGCAGACCGCTCTAAGGGCCCAATACTATCCAATTTTCCAGTGCTGGTGCAGTTATGCCATTGGGCTGTGTGCCTCATTCTGTGGTGGACGGGCAGTCACCGGGGCCTTCTGAAGGTATGGGAACATGTGTTCCCTTACCATGGGGCTGCATTGTGGCTACACCTGAGCTGGAAATTGAGCCCTAAAATGGCTCCGAACATGTGCACTCTCCTCCATTCTGGTAGCACGACACATTTGGAATGCTCACTCTCGACTGTTATGTGCTTTTTGGATGTAGGCATCCTATTGCGATTTTTTTTTTTATACTTTTCCTTCAGGGATCGTTATTTTCCGGCATCCAGCACAGGAAGTTTCAAGGTCAGCATTACTTGAACAGTTGTAATAGTCCCCACAGAAAGATAAATATATATTGACTGGAGCTGAAGCTACGAATTTTGCAGTCGCTGAAGGTCAACGACCCCTCTGAGGTACTCTTCAACCTTCAAATGTCTATAGGTTAAATCGCTGATGGATTGCCCTGCTCTCTGCTGAAGGGAGGAAATGCACAGGCTCAGAGAGCGCAACCCTGAGCACCGCAGCTCAAGCACGAGTCCCCTTGAATTCCGGGGGACTCAGCCGTGCATAGCCGATGATAGGCTTACGTACATGTTGGGAGGAGAACAAAATAAAGGGAAGCTTGTATTTTTGTTGCAAACAAAGAAGCTGGCACTGGGTTGGATGGAGATAACGACAACTGTTTGGCATGGAATGATTGATGGCAAGCCAGGGAGGGAGGAGGTATGAACAGGCTGCTAGAGGGTTGGTCCAGAGCACAGTCTTCTGTGCTCCTGGAAGCCATTCTGCGGCAAGCCAGGGCAAAGGGAAGGGGTCACGCAGACCAGAAGTGGCTTCCTGGAGCACAGAAGAATGCTTTACAGGGTCGTGGAAAAGGCTGCATCAAGACAGTGTAGGTAAAACACTTTGCATACTCACAATATGCTAAGTATATCTTAGGCTCTACTGGAAAAATCATCATTTTCAACTGTCAATGGCCTTGCATTCATTGACAGAAAGGCAATGGAAAGAGGGGAGGAAGAGAGTCAGAAAGCAAGCAACATCTAGGTGGGTTGATGAGAACCATCTAAGAACCGTATTTTGGGCTCGGTTCCGGCTATGGATCTCCGAGAACGCTGTCCCCGGTGCCAGCAAACTCTAGTTTTCAGCTCTTGACTTCAAAATTCTAACCTGTTACCTATGTAACCTATGGAGTGGGAATCACCCCATAACAGGACTGGATTCATAAAAAAGAGTGAACTCTGCAGGATGCACAGATTTATCACAGAGGAGTGTCAAAAGGGCCAGCACCTTTATGGTACGGTCCTCTTATGGGATTGTCCCACTTCTGAGTGTCTGAGGAGCATTTCAGCCACATCACAGGACTAGATCCATGACAAGACTGGACTCTGGAGGATGCAAAGATTTATCATAGAGGAATGCCAAAAGGGTCAGCACCCTTGTGGTACAGTCATCGTATAAGGTTGTCCCATCATTGTGCGCATGAAGAGCATTTCTGCCACCACTACCATCACCGCTTCCTCACTGACGCTCCTCCTCTGGGCCTAGCTGAGTTCCTGGAATTCAAAAGATGCCAAAGGGGGGACTGTAACATCCTGACAAAGAGCAAGTCAAGCATCTTGCAAGAAGAGATGGCTGCCTAGGCTGCATTCTCTCCCCCCCCCCCCAACATCCAACCCCAGAAACCACAGCGAATGCTTACAAATTCAGCTCATGGCATCTTATTAAAAAGCAATAACCTTCTCTCTTTCTTATTCTTCTGTAAACTAATCAGAAACTAATGACTTGCACTAATTAAAAAGCTATAATTAGGAGAGACCTCATAAAACATTGCAAGGATTTCTGGTCAAGAATCTTTATACGATAAGCTGGCTCCTTGTGACAGTATCTCTGTTGTGTGGGAAAAGATCACAAAGACTAGACTTTGTGGGAATCTGACACCAGTTCTTAAAGGCACAGTGTTTCTAAGGACAGACTCCTCCTCCAGCACCTTCCATGCAGTCATTCAAGACGTAGAGGGGAACAGCATTGCACCTGCTAGCTCCGCCCTCAGCCGGCATGCAGTCACTGGCCCTGCCCCCTGATGTCCATGCACTAGGACAGGGGTTCCCAAAGTGCGTGTTGTGATGCCTTAGAGCATCAGGGCACACTTACAGGGACACCACGTGGTATTCTTGGTGGCCCTTCCTACCTGTTTCTCCGGGTACTCCCATCTTGGATCTTGCAAAGTCTCAAGAGATCCAAAAAGATGGTGCTCAAATCTCATGAGCTTTGGATGTCACCATCGTATGTATGTATGTATGTATGTATTTATTTAATAGTCTGCCTTTCTCCCCAAAGGGCATCCAAGGCGGCAAACAACAAATACATACAATACAAAAAAGGATTAAATGCAGCTAAAAAACATATATAATACAAATGTATAATTAGTTATCTATGGTTGGCAAACTTCAGTCTCGAAAGACTATGCATTCGAAAGGCATTATGTCAGAATGCCAGATGCAAGGGAGGGCACCAGGATGAGGTCCCTTTTTATCTGGTATGCTCCCTGGGGCATTTGGTGGGCCGCTGTGAGATACAGGAAGCTGGACTAGATGGGCCTATGGCCTGATCCAGTGGGGCTGTTCTTATGTTCTTATGACTATGGTATAAGCCTACAGCACCCGGTATTCCCAGGCGGTCTCCCATCCAAGTACTAACCAGGCCTGACCCTGCTTAGCTTCTGAGATCAGGCATGTGCAGGCTAACAGTTGCTGCTTTAGTTATATATAGACAATATAAAACAGAGCAGCCAGCAGTAAGAAGAGTCAATAAAAAACATTAAATAAATTCCTAAAAGCAATAATTATAGGGCCTCAAAGGGCTTCCTAAATAAAAATGCCTTCAGGCCTCATCGGAAAGTTAACAAAGAGGAAGCTGTCCTCGGCTCAAAGGGGAGGGAATTCCATCACACAGGCACCACCACCGAGAAGGCCCTGTTTCTGGCCGCTATCCTCCTGACTTCTCTCAATGATGGCACAGCTAACAGGGTCCACTCCGATGACCTAAGAAAATGGACCAAATCTGATGAGATTTTGTGTGCTCCAAGATGGTGCTGCTAACTGAACTGGGAAGAAGAGATGCAGGGGCATCGTTACCTGAGTAAGTTTGGGGCCCCCTGCACTTAGGAGGAATACAGGTACCGGGCCTACGTGAGAACCACAGACAATGAGGATCTTGCAAAAGTGCAGCTCATAGTATAAAGAACAGAATTTACACTGGAATTCTTGTAAATGGTTCACTTCCAAAAACTTAACACTGTTAGAAGTCGGACTTTCCAACCATAGTGGCTGTGACTTGGCCAACCGTCACACGGAGAACAAAGTTGAGCAGAAATGTTCATTGATTTGCATTACACATATGCCTTGGGAGGGCTTTGGGTGCCTAGCCAGCTTAGGTACCCTTTGGGGAGAAAGGTGAAGTATAAATCTAATAAATAAAAATAAAATATGCATTCTAGCAGTAGTAGCAACCCACAACCTGGTTATCATTACATGTAAATAAATAAAAATATTTCCTTCTAGATTTTCTAAAGTCTTGTAAACCTAGGTGGGTATGGTTGGTTGGCAACCTTCAGTCTTGAAAGACTATGGTATAAGCCTACAGCACCTGGTATTTCCAAGCGGTCTCCCATCCAAGTACTAACCAGGCCTGACCTTGCTTAGCTTCCGAGATCATGGTATAAGCATACAGCACCTGGTATTTCCAGGCGGTCTCCCATCCAAGTACTAACCAGGCCTGACCTTGCTTAGCTTCTGAGATCATGGTATAAGCCTACAGCACCTGGCATTCCCAGGCGGTCTCCCATCCAAGTACTAACCAGGCCTGACCCTGCTTAGCTTCCGAGATCAGACGAGATCGGGCATGTGGTATGATACAGTGTCATTTTCAAAAGTGGATCCCAGTCCTAAAAAATTTGGAAATCACTGATCTAGACAGCTAGCTCTTCAGGGTTTCAGATATTAGCCTTACCAGGAGCTGCCAGGGATTGAAGCTGGGGTTTCCTGTATGCAAAAGCAGGCCTGCTCTTCCTCCAAGCGAAACACACACACCCTACATTCCCCTGACAAGGTGCCAATTCCATTCACCATTACACAGAGCCCACCTGTCGCCCCTGAATTCTGGCGGGTCGATCTGCTCTTCAAACCACACTGCAAATTCAGAATGAGATCAACCGTTTCATTTTACCCATTTTAACCTTGAAATGCATTAAACTGGAAGATCTAAAATAATCAGACACATTGCTGTGGGCTGATGGGGATAAAAGCTCAGCTCTCAGGAAGATGGCCCAATTCACAATTTCTATTTATTTATTTTTTTTACTCCCTCCCCCCAATACTAGTGGGGATCTTTTGCTGATAGGATGGTTGCTTTATTTCCCAAGCTATTCAGAGAACCGTTGCCTTCATCATAATTAAACAGCTGCTGTAATCATCATAATAAATACAGTTTAAATTACATTGAAATTAATAGTGAGCTGTGATTCATAACATTAACTGTTAAAAAGGGGAGGGAAGGATTGATGCTTTTTTTCCCCCAGCTGAAACACACAGAACCATCCACGGTGGATTTTTCATATCTGAGTTGCTGTATTGATGTTAATTAAATTAGTAATTTCACCCAGTGCTTTTTCCTGTATTGGATAAACACAAAGAATGGCCCACAGGTGGAATGTGAGGGGGAAATTGAATTGGGGTGGGACAGGGAAACATCTATCACATTTAAATTGCGGAGAGTCACATTTAATTCACCTATAACAGAAATCAGACTTCTAAAAAGTCTGGTGTCCAATACAAATAATGATAATCCCTTCTGTAGCACTTTTAGAGTGTGCAAAACACTTCACAAATACAGGTAGTCTCCAACTTTGGGACATCAGACGAACAAACTTCTCATGTATACAGGTAGTCTCCAAGTTAAGAACATCCGAATTACAAACATCTCAGCTGCATTCTGCTTTTGTGAAGGAACAGTCATAGGATCATAGAGTTGGAAGGGATTCACAAGGTCATCTAGTCCAAACCCCCTGCCTGTAGCAGGAAATCCTCTAGAGCATCTCCATCCACTCAGACATTTTCACACAAGCATGATAGCACAGTTTTGGGAAGGTTCAGATCTGACTGCCAGCAGGTTCGGGGGGGGGGGATCCAGGATAAAGGAATCTGTGGGTTCCGAATCCACACACGATGCAAGCAGGCCTATATAGCTAGGAGCAGGGCCTTTTCAGTGGTAGCATCTACCTTATGGAACTCACTCCCATTCAAGGCCCTTAAAACTCCCAATCTGTACTCCCTTTGACACAAGGTAAAAACTTTCAATGTTTGATTTGGCTTTGGGATGAGTGACTTTTGGTTGCTGTTTGATGCAGCTCTAAAACTCGAGAGGCCAATAAAACAGTTGGGAGGAGTGATTTCACATCCTGGCCTGCCGCATCTCAGGTCATGCAAGCCCCCTTGATTAAATGCATCGTTCTTCAATCAGCAACTTCAGCCATTTGCCTAGAGGTTGTGGGGTGGGGGGTCTTTGTTTCAGCTCTAACAGCAGTGGCAAGGGGGATGAATACATTGTGCCTGCTGAGATCAATGTGGCTGTGGAGCATAATATTTTCTACAAGCACCTAAGCCAACTTTGTACAGATGGTCTGTAGCCTCTCCAACTTTATGGCAAAGAATAAAAGTGATATACTGTATATCATGGGGTTATTCACAAACGATTCCCAAAGATCACCTTTGCAACAAGGTACAAAAGAATGCTTTACAGGGCGTTTGGCTTGATGGGGGTGCAACAGCACCCTGCACAGCTAGCGGTTAGGAAAAGTCAGGCTGATCGAGACTGGCACGTACGTCGGCCCTGCATGATGCATGCCAATGTTAAAAGGACTCTTCCCCTTTCTGGAACTTTGCAGCCAGAGCAGAATTGTTCCTTAACTTCCAAAATGGTATCTCCTCCTCCACATCCACGTAGTCCATATAAAGGACTATGCAAAGGGAGGGGCTGTATGAAAGCATTCCCAATTGACCAAAACAAGTTTGGAGTGGTCAGTGGCATAGCTATGGGGGGGACGGTTCGCGAGATCCAAGATGGCAGCACCTGGCTCAGTTGGGACAAAGGGGTTGTGGGGCTGTTGTGACTAAGTTTAGGAACCACTGATGTATCCATACCACTGTTGCCACTCCCTTGTATCTGGCATTCAGAGACAAGCTACCTCTAAAACCCAGACTCTGCATCATGACTTGGAAGCAGTGATGGACTTTTCCTTCATCCATCTGTCCAATCCTCTGTTAAAGCCACCTAGGCCGTTACTAGCCACCTTGGGTGCCCTTAGGGGAGAAAGGCTAAATAAAAATCAAATTAATAATAATAATAATAATGATACCATGACAATATCCTGTGGCAAGGAGTTCCACAGATAATTACACACTGGGTAAACAAATTTTCTCCCCACTTTGAACCTTCCATCCTTTCTTCTGAAGGCAGGAAGGTGGGGACACTGCAGTTCAAGCTTTGTTGGACATCTTTGGCATGCCAGGTCGAGCTTACAATACCCCAACCTAACTCCATCTTGGTATAAACCTGGCTGCTCAGTTGCACAGTTGATGATATGAACTTCTGCAGAGCAGGGTCTGTTGTCCAGCTAGCACAGAACTGTGTGCGTTGACCAGCAGCGGCTCCCCCTGGGTTGAAGGCAGCTGCCACTCCCAGCCCGCCCTGAAGATGCCAGGATTAAACAGGCAAAGCTGGTGCGCTACCACCGAGCACCTTCACCCATCACTGCACTTTGCCTCTTAAGGACGCAGGCATCCGTCTGTGGTGTGCAGCGCATTTTGGCTGATTCCCAAATCTTTCCAGAGAGTTGCCCAACAAAACATAAAATGTCATAAGCCACGTTTTCCTTTCGCGGTTTTCCGAGAGGGAGTCAAAGCTTCTCTCCTGAGCCCTGGCGCCTCCGGAGTTAAATCCCACACGTCAATCCACTTTGCCAAATTGCCCCATTTAGAATATCTGATTTTTCTTTCCCTAATCGGCAGGCCCTGAAGTACTTATTCAGAGAGTTGCTTGCCTTGACACACTTTTTTTCAGCCCTCTCTTTTTGCTGGCAAAGAGTCCCACGACAGCTGCTCGCTCCCGTCATTTTCCCCTGCTTGCTTCTTGCCCCGTTTCCCCCCCCCAAACAGCTCCATGATCCCAAATGCTTAAAAAACCATGTTTCCATCTTCCTTTGCTTGGTAAAGACAAAAGCCTTTGGGGGGCGGGGGGTGGTAGGTTGGAGAGAGAGAGAGAGTTGTTCTTTCTTAATGTCATTTTTGAGCAACGCCACATCGATGTCCATGGATAATAAATCATCCCCATTTGCTCATCCCTGCCAACAACGGTTTTAATCTTCATTTGTGACGCGCACAGTCCGGTCTTGGGAGCATTTGATAAAATACGCAGTGACCATTTTTTTCTCTCTCTCTCTCTCTTTTCTTTCTACAGCTACCAGGTTGATTAAAACAAAAAAACAAAACAAGCCAGGAGGAAGGCAGAAGATAAACCGCGAGTCATTTCTGAAAACACAAAGCATCAGGGGCGGTCTACAATGATTTTCTTTAAGTAGGTTATCCTTTCACCCAAAATGACGAGGCAGCTCAATATTTATTTCGTCGAGGATGTCATTTAAATACGGTTTGGCACCTGCTCCCGGTAGACTGTGATCCTCAGTGGCTTACAATTTCACAGGGCTGAAAAAAGCAGCTTTGGGTTTCTTTTTTTTTTTTCATTTGTAACTCAGCTGCTCAGTTCAAAATCAATACAGAAGCTTCCCCACTGGCTGCTGGTTTATGGCTCCATCTATTTATTGTTTATTTATCAGAACAGGCATACCTTTCCCTCTCCAGCCAAAACTCCACAAGGTGGCTAAATCAGCTTTAAGATCTGGTGGAAATCTTAGAATTAGGACAATAATCAAAACTTAAAAAAAAAGAAAAAAGCCCTGCTTCAAATATACATTATTTATTTATTTAGATTAGACGATAAGGAGACCCCTTCTGCATCATAAGAACATAAGAACAGCCCCGCTGGATCAGGCCATAGGCCCATCTAGTCCAGCTTCCTGTATCTCACAGCGGCCCACCAAATGCCCCAGGGAGCACACCAGGTAACAAGAGACCTGCAAGGCTTCCTGGGAATTGTAGTTAAGAACATAAGAACAGCCCCACTGGATCAGGCCATAGGCCCATCTAGTCCAGCTTCCTGGATCTCACAGCGGCCCACCAAATGCCCCAGGGAGCACACCAGATAACAAGGAACCTGCATCCTGGTGCCCTCCCTTGCATCTGACATAGCCCATTTCCAAAATCAGGAGGTTACACATACACATCATGGCTTGTAACTCGTAATGGATTTTTCCTCCAGAAACTTGTCCAATCCCCTTTTAAAGACGTCCAGCCAGACGCCATCACCACATCCTGTGGCAAGGAGTTCCACAGACCAACCACATGCTGAGTAAAGAAATATTTTCTTTTGTCTTTTCTACTCAAGCCCATCTAGTCCAACTTCTTGTATCTCACAGTGGCCCACCAGATGCTTTGGGGGGGGGGGCACACAAGACCCCAAGATACTTGCATCTCGCAGGCACTCTCCTGCATCTGGCATTTTATTTACCCTCCAATAATAATAATAATAATAATAATAATAATAATAATAATAATAATAATACAGGTATTTCTATACTGCCTTTCTTGGTCCTCAGATTTCTCTTTAGATTTTATTCAAGGCGGTTTACATAGGCAGGCAAATTCAATCCCCGTAGGGATTTCTACAATTTGAAACAAGGTTTCTATCTTTCAAGAAACCACAACATTCAGATGTTTCACTCTGATCTGGTTTCACATTCTGGCCTCCATCCTCCCACGCTCAGAGCAGATGGAATAACTCGGCTCAGCTTGTCAGCTGCTTCAAGGTCGCACGGTGCCGGTGGCCTCGAACTGGCGACCTTCGGATGTTACCTTCAGGCAAATGGAGGCTCAACCCTCTAGACCAGACCTCCTGCCCAATGAAGACACCACCCTCAGCCTTGGGTTTAACTTGGGCCACTTTATGAAACCCAAGTGACCAATTTTTAAAATATGAAACCTATTGAACACACCATCTCTCTTCCTCGCCAGTCTGGGGTAGGCAAAAAAAAAAATAAACTGCCATCGATGGCCAGATTACAAAAAAAAAAAAATTCCTACCTGGCCCTCATGATGAGCGACCAGCTTATCTCAGACCGTACATACCCATCACGGCTTGTAACCTGTGATGGAGGGTTCCTCCAGAAATCTGTCCAATTTGCAAAGGGATGTGAATTCAAACTAGGGGGATCACACACCCCCTAAACCTGAGTATCACCTGAAAAGGTACATATCCCTGAGGAGGGAATTTCAGTGTTGGTGCTAGGGGCGGTCCTGGGTGGGATCAGAGGGGCAAAAGCCCCAAGTACCACACCAGTGAGGCCTGTGGGGACAGCACCACCACGCCACCTCAACCCGCCCTCTGGAATCATTCCACGGGCTGGGAAAGCCCTGTGCTGTCCACGGGCACTCCAAAAGCCTTCTGAGGCCTGCAGAGTGCGGTTCAACAGTACTTCCGGTTTCCAGAAAACTCCGGGGTCCTCAGAAGGCTTTCAGAGCACCCATGGATGTTGTGTGAGGCTCCATGTGGCTGGGTGAGTCTCCTCCATGGGGATCCATGGGAGGCATGTTGCAGGGAGGGGGGCAGGATGTTGCGGTCCTAAGCCTTGGGGCAGCTTAGGGGCCAGGTCCACAATTGGGTGGTGCCAGTACAGGCGCCCCCCATATCCACGGATCCAGTACCTGCGGATTGAGTTATCTGTGGATCTGTGGGGGGAGTGCACCTCCCATGGGCCCATTGGTTGGCAACTTTCAGTCTTGAAAGACTATGGCATAAGCCTACAGCACCTGGTATTCCCAGGCGGTCTCCCATCCAAGTACTAACCAGGCCTGACCCTGCTTAGCTTCCGAGATCAGACAAGATCGGAAGATAGTGTTCAGTATAGGGAGATGGTTGGCAACCTTCAGTCTCGAAAGACTATGGTAGAAGCCTACAGCACCCGGTATTCCCAGGCGGTCTCCCATCCAAGTACTAACCAGGCCTGACCCTGCTTAGCTTCCGAGATCAGACAAGATCAGGAGATAGTGTTCAGTATAGGGAGATGGTGGCAACCTTCAGTCTCGAAAGACTATGGCATAAGCATACAGTACCTGGTATTCCCAGGCGGTCTCCCATCCAAGTACTAACCAGGCCTGACCCTGCTTAGCTTCCGAGATCAGACAAGATCGGAAGATAGTGTTCAGTATAGGGAGATGGTGGGCAACCTTCAGTCTCAAAAGACTATGGCATAAGCCTACAGCACCTGGTATTCCCAGGCGGTCTCCCATCCAAGCACTAACCAGGCCTGACCCTGCTTAGCTTCCGAGATCAGACAAGATGGGCATGTGCAGGTGCAGCTATCTACTAACACTGTCGAAAGGCTTACTGAGTCAAAGCATTTTTGCTTGTACAGGTCACTACAAGTATTCCAGTATATAGCAATGCTAAGGCAGGCTGCCAGCAGTCTGAATGCTTGGAAAAAAAAATTAGATCAACATTTGGGGGGGGGGGGGAACATAACTTTCTTTAGGTAGATGCGCATCAGAGAAACGCAAACCTTTTTTAAAAATCATCAATGTATTTTTTCTCTTCTTTGAAACTGCCTTGCAGTGCATTAAGCAACTTCTCCCCTTTTCTTCCATCACCGACCCGAACGTTACGGCCAACGCGCACTCATGTTTCCAAATCTCCCCCCACACCTTCTAAGTTTCCGGTAGCTGTTCAATACAACCGTCATTGCTGCCCTGCTGGTGTAGCGATTCCGTCTGTCATGCTTCAAACAACTACAGCGCCCGAGATTAAATACAATCTATATCCACATAAATCATTGAATAAATGAATCATGAAATTAATATGTAAATTGTGTGTTTAACCTCTATTTATACAGCACTGTCTGTCACCATGTAGTAAATCTAAAACTAATTGCAAATTCACAACTCTGCAAAAAGGAACACCATGGTAAAAGCTTGACATATTTATTAACTAAATGTTGAACTACATTGAGTAAGTAATTAACAGTCATGCCAGAACAGGGAGAAGAAAATTATATTTAAGCACAGATGTCACCTGTATGAAATGGCTAAAACTATTTTAGATTAGATTCTGATATTAATCAAAGAATACCGCTATTTAATTCTTGACAGACAAATCTGTTACCATTTATTCATGATTCTATTAAACAACGCCATCATTTAAAAAATCTGCACCTCCTGTCCACGGCAGACCCTTTCATTATTTCATTTAAAGGGAAAAAATGGCAGGAGAGAAAGAAGCCAGGCTGAAGCTAAAGGAGGAGTCTTTGGGGGGGGGGTGGCTGATTCAGGGCCCAATCCTATCCAACTTTCCAGCATCAATGCAGCCACAATGCAGCCCCAGGGTACAAATGTTCCCTTACCCTGAGGAGGTTTCCATGACTGGCCCTCCACTACAAGATGCAGCACACACCCCATTGGCACAGCTGATACGACACTGGAAAGCCAAATAGGATTGGGCCCTCAGGGGTATTAATGTTCCCTTATTTAGACATTGCCACTTGATGATGATGATGATGATGATGATGATGATGATATCATCCTTTCCCTATTCATGAATACTTTCCCTATTCATCAGTTACAGTTTATATTTTTCGGTTCTCATGAGCAATAAGTGATCCTTTTCCGGTGGGGGGCGGGGTTAAGGCAGTGGTTTCTCTTCCATTTAGGGTCCAACAGCTTCTTTTCTGCAGTTTTGGTAAACGGACCATAAAAAGGAAACAGATTGGGTCGGTAGATCCTCTTGCTTCAGGAGCCAACTCACAACAGAGGAGATGAATTCCTCCAGCCCAACCCAATCGCATTCATCTCCAGGCTATGACCAAGTCACAGAAGCAAGGGCTGGCAATTCTAGTTATGCCGGGCAAATGAGAAGCTTCCGGGGATTTGTAAAAGTGGAATGGGGTGGGTGACAGAGTGGCCCCTGGTGAGAGAATATTGATGCTAAACCCAGGCTTGCTATCTGACATCCATTTAGCTGAAGATGTGCAAGGCTTAACTTAGAACTTGTGTTCCACCGCAAGAAGATGTTCTACCACAGAGCTACAGTCCCTTCCCAAAGTAGGACACACCCTAGATTTACTGTTTCTCACTGGCCAGTATTTTGGTGGCCTGGGGGGTGGGTTGGAGGCCTTGAGATAGCGGCCTTAGTAGCCAAATCATTCTCTGATTAATAGCCCAATCCTATCCACACTTTCCTGGGAGTAAGCCCTGTTGAGTCTAATAGGACTTACTTCTAAGTAGACATGCCTAGGATTGGCCAGAAAGGCATGAATGGAAACAGTTCTCAGAGTCACTTGTGCAAAGATTACCCAGGTGATAATCTCTAGACCAGTGGTTCTCACGCATTTAGCACTAGGATCCACTTTTTAGAATGAGAATCTGTCGGGACCCACCGGAAGTGATGTCATGACCAGAAGTGATATCATCAAGTAGGAAAATTTTTAACAATCTTAGGTTGCAATCCTACCCAGGATTAAGCCCATTTACTATTATTGTTAAAAGAATATATATAGTTGCTTGTTAAAAGTTAAAAGTTGTTAAAATCCCCTGGGGGCTGGGGATAAGAATAGGCCCTCAGTTTGGCTGTACTTGTCGTAAGAGGCGACTAAACACCCACCGGGTAGATGGGACTCGTCAGCCTAGGAAAGCAGCTCATCTGAGAGAAGGAAAACTCTGATCCCAAACCTCCACTGCCTTGTGGCTACATCCAGTTATAGAAAAGGCTTCAGGAGTCAACCTCGAGGCAAAATCCAGAGCCGGAGCCCCTGAGGCAGTTCATGGCTGAACACAGTCACATTCTGGCAACTCCTGCGACGCCGCTGGAACCAACCGTATTGGTCTCTGCCTTTCCATTGGACCATTTCAGCGACGTGGAGAGGGGGGATTTGCTGCATGGGTAACAGCCTATCCTCCATACCTGCTTTACCCAGGCTTCGCGCACTGGAGAGGACACTCTGTTCCAGAACCACCATTCAGAGCGTGACACCATAGTCTTCTGAGACTGAAGGATGCCAACAAAAAAGTACAGACCTGTAACATTTTCCCAAATGCAGTCACATACCACGGTAGCATCACGTCTAATATACTAAAAATAAAATATTGAAATGAATGGGGACCCACCTGAAATTGGTTCGCGACCCACAGTTTGAGAAACACTGCCCTGAAGTATCCCCCTCATCTTTTAAACAAGACCTACAGCATCACCTTTCCAAAAAGGGGGGGGGGAATTGCTGCCGTGAAATCCTCCTTTTGGATAGAATGTGCTGAAAAGAGAGCGTGTTGGCCAGTCATGAAAACAGAGAGGAGAAGATAGTCGAGATTCATGGCTTTCATTTCTGGGTCTGCCACTCATTTCTGCCTGACCTTGGGCCGGCAAATTTCCCGTTTGTCTTCATCGGTGCCTGCCTGTGTGATCCATGGCTTTGACAAATCCATGCTCTCGGAATCAGCAGCTTGGACGCTGATTTCCCCCCTCTTCAGAAGCAACTTTCTTGACAAACAAGGCCCTTAACCCTGTTGTCTCCAAACCTCAAATTCTTTCCCTTTAAGAGGAAAACGATGGCCGTGGGTTATTTTGTGGGGCTGGATGTTTATTAAGCCTTGATGTGCTGGCAGCAAAGGGGTTATCATTAATGAGTGTGTGATCTTGAGCACCATGTAAGGTAAAATGACATTTAAATATACTGAAATGCAGGAAATGCCAGGAAGGAGGGTGGATTTATCTAATCTAAATGCATGCAGAATTATTATGGGCTAACACCACTGTTTAATGATGGCCCTCAGTTTGGCTGTACTTGTCGTAAGAGGCAACTAAACAGCCACCAGGTAGATGGGACTCGTCAGCCTGGGAAGGCAGCTCATCTGAGAGAAGGAAAACTCTGATCCCAAACCTCCACTGCCTTGTGGCTACATCCAGTTATGGAAAAGGCTTCAGGAGTCAACCTCGAGGCAAAATCCGGAGCCGGAGTCCCTGAGGCAGTTCATGGCTGAACACAGTCACGTTCTGGCAACTCCTGCGACGCCGCTGGAACCAACCGTATTGGCCTCTGCCTTTCCATTGGACCATTTCAGCAACGTGGAGAGGGGGGATTTGCTGCATGGGTAACAGCCTATCTTCCATACCTACTTTACCCAGGCTTCGCACACTGGAGAGGACACTCTGTTCCAGAACCACCATTCAGAGCGTGACACCATAGTCTTCTGAGACTGAAGGACGCCAACAACGATGACCACTATATAGCACCCAATGCACGTAAAAGTAGCTTTACGTGAATTATCTTGATCTAGTACTTACAGCGACCCTATAAGGTTGGCAGACACTCAGAAGGGAGATATCCTTTGACTTATACCATCAGCCACGGAACAAGCAGCGCAATCCTAACATGCACTAGAGCAAGTAGGCCGGTGGGTATCCAGTGCAAGTTTGGGGCTGGCTGAGTCTTGGCCCAGGGCAAGGGGAAAAAACTCCCGTACCCCAGGGAGAGTTACAGCTGCCTCAATGGGTCTACTGCACGGGTGTCCAAAGTTTTTGGCAGGAGGGCCACATCATCTCTCCGACACTGTGTCGGGGGCCAGGGGAAAAATCAATTAATTTACATTTAAAATTTGAATAAATTTACATAAGTTTACATAAATGAATATATTAAAGATGAACTCATATGAATGAATGAAGGTCTTGCAATAGCTCAAGACCTATAAAAGGTCTTGTACAAAGCAAGGCTGGCCTTTCCTTTGCTGCCTCTACTGCATCACAGATGTGAAACAGCAAGCAGTAGAGGAAGCCCTCATCCCACAGCTCATGTAAGAGGTCAAACAGTCGCCCTCATGCTGAGAGCAGTTGCGTCGGGCCAGTGTGGGCTCCAACAAACCTCCGGAGGGCCAGAGGCTCATTGGAGACTGGGGGCTCCCTGAGGGCCGCATTGGGAAGCCTCAAGGGCCACAAGTGGCCCTAGGGCCAGGGTTTGGGCACCCCTGGTCTACTGGGATCTGCACCACCTAAAGAGGTGCCGCAGATCCAAGCAGAACGGAGCATTCTGAAGTCGCTCCATACCACCCTAGAATGGGTCTAGGATTCAGCGTAACTGCCCCACGTCCCGTTCGCCACCTGCCCATCCAGGGGCCCACTCGGCACCTGCCCTTTCCCTGCTCCATAACGCCTCTTCCCTGACCTGCATGAGGACTGGTGAAACAAACCACATTTAAATATCTCTATCCTATGAAAAGTTATACCCAAAAAACCAGCAGGGAAAAAATTATGGTGCAACACCACGTCCACCTGGGGGTTTGCCCCGCCCACTGCACGGGAAGAGGTCCATCATGGCGGTGACAAGCTGACCTCCTGCACCGCGTGACACAAACCCTAGTAATGGCACTGGTGCCTGGAAAACTGCCTAGGTGTGCTGCTTCGAGTACTGCAACTGAAGAAAGGTGGGATGAAATATGAAATTAATTGATTGGTCAGAAGGCACTTCGCACATGCTCAAAGCACCTTCATGCATCAGAGATCCACAGCCCATTATTCTTCCACCATGAAACTCAAGACCTTGCTCAAAGACCCTGTGACTTTTAAGAATATTTACAAACTGCTTTTCAACAACAACAACAAAAACACGTCATGGGGTTTTCAGAGCAAAATAAAATAAATGTTATCAAGAATATTTATATACTACTTTTCAACAAAGAAGTTCACAAAGCAGTTGATAGAGCAAATCAAACAACTAAATGGTTCCCTGTCCCAAAAAGGGGGGTGGTGTCAATCGAAAAAGATACTGCAGAAGCAACAGCTCCTTATGAGGGGCTTCCTCCAAAGGTCTGAAATGAGGTGCTGAAGCTAGGATCTAGTTTGCTTCTGTCTTCAACCAAGTTCTGCCCAAAATTAAACACAAGGGTCACCGCTTTGAAGTCCCAGTGATTGCGGCATGAAAGATTTTGGCGTATGTTTAAAACGTTTTCCCACTAAAATCAAAGAGATTCCGAAGTGCTTAACATCAGCTGAACCCTGACCGGGGTTAGCAAAAGAGTCAAGTGAACCAGGTCACTCACCCGGTTTTTAAGGCCAGCCTGGGATACAATCAATCCCAACAGCAAAAGCAAACTTTACAGCATCGGAAATGCAAGACATTGTGTGTGTGTGTGTGTGTGTGTGTGTGTGTGTGTGTGTGTGTGTGTGTGTGTGTGTGTGTTTCAAAGTTATCCACACAGTCCAAACTCTGGACCCAAAGAAGTTCAGCTGCAGGCTATGTATCAATCAGGCAGACATAGAAACGACATAATTTAATTGCAATTTGTACTATTTACAGAATTTATTCCCTGCTTGAGGATCACGGTGAAGGGCAAGGAGCTCTGGAGAATTCTACACACCACACCCCCAAAGAAAAAATAAAATCTGGAAATTTGTCAACTCGTTGAAGGCCCAACACCAAGTTCTCAGTTCAGCAGTGTAGAGGGAGTCACTTCACCTGTTCTCCTCCTCCTCCACCTGTCTCTTGGCTCCTTCCCCGGGTTTGACCCAGCCCCAGAGCAGCCCTCAGGTAGCTTTCCAGAGACCTCTCTCTCATCATCGGTTTCTCATCATCGCCAGGGTTGTGAAGGTTCAACAGGAGTCCCTGGGATGGTGCCCAAGGTCGTGGGGCAACTCCGGAAGCAGAGACAAATGTGTCCAGTAAGTTTCCATGGGCCAACACCAGTACCTGTCTGATGCAGAAAATTGACCTAACCCAGACAACTTTCTAAAAAATGAGTTTGGCTGGATGCAGTTACTGCAACACCCTCCTTTGTCAGTCATATACTGTACAGGCATCGCCCTTCCCCCCCCCCCCCCGCACAGCACAGCATTTCTTTACTCAGCATGTGGTTGGCCTGTGGAACTCCTTGCCACAGGATGTGGTGATGGCGTCTGGCCTGGACGCCTTTAAAAGGGGCTTGGACAAGTTTCTGGAGGAAAAATCCATTACGAGTTACAAGCCATGATGCGCATGTGCAACCTCCTGATTTTAGAAATGGGCTATGTCAGAAGGCCAGATGCAAGGGAGGGCACCAGGATGAGGTCTCTTGTTATCTGGTGCGCTCCCTGGGGCATTTGGTGGGCCGCTGTGAGATACAGGAAGCTGGACTAGATGGGCCTGTGGCCTGATCCAGTGGGGCTGTTCTTATGTTCTTAACTACAATTCCCAGGAAGCCTTGCAGGTCTCTTGTTATCAGGTGTGCTCCCTGGGGCATTTGGTGGGCCGCTGTGAGATACAGGAAGCTGGACTAGATGGGCCTATGGCCTGATCCATTGGGGCTGTTCTTAAGTTCTTATGTTCACAGACACTGCCTTCTGCTCACAAGGAGGCCACTACCTTTTCTCTTTCTCCTCCCCCAACCTCTCTTAACCCTGCCTACCTGCTCATAGCCGCATGAAGCCCTCCCCCATGCCTTAAGTGCACCAAACTCTCGTGGCACACCTGTGGCAATGTGCCGTGGCACACAGTTTGAAAATCACTGAGAACTAGAAAGGCATAAGCACAGGGGAAAGGACTGGTTATTACGACTTGCTTCTCTCCACGGGCAGACAAAAGGATTGACACGGAAGTGTCATGGGTCTATTTTGTCCTGTTCTGTCCAAATCATGAACTGGTGCATGTTTCCATCCATGATTTATGTTAAAAAAGATAACTTTCCCCAGGATTCTTTTGGGGTTGGATTTGGAAAAGGGGGGGGAGGCGAGTTTTCATCTCGGCACCTTGTCTGAGTCCGACATTTCATTCTAGGAAGGAGAAAGAGCTGCTCATCTCTGTGGCAGGAAAGAACAATCTGAGATTTATAACTTGCTGAGAACCCATCACGGTGATAGAGCAATCTTTCCCGCAGACGTCTCTCCATTACAAGGGCTGATGCCTCTCTTGCCCTGATGCCACTCTAGGCCTGATCTGTCAGCCCTCTCATCGCCGGCGCTAACAGCGACACCTCCTTACGCTTTCATTTTTCATCTTTCATCTCCAAAAGCTTTGCCATTCTTGACCATTAAAACCCAGTTTTACCAAAGATCTTATTTAAAAACACACACACACACACACACACACACACACACACACACACACACACACACACACTTAGAGAGGAGAGAGATTTTAATGGAACAGCATTTTAGCTGAAACCAATTTTCTCACTTTTGTTTTCCTTTTGAACAAATCTTAAAATTATAATAAATTAATATTATTAATACCTTTATAATTATTAAATTATAAATTTGGCAAATTATTACAATTGCACCCTTAAACATCCACATCTCAGAGCACAATCCTAGGATTGCACTGGGCTGGTGGAAGTCCCTTGGACTGCCAAATTGTGAGTCAGCTTGGCCGGCACACATCTGCTTGCCAGCACACGGAGGCCAGATTTGGCCTCGCCAGTCTCCTTAGGTCAGAGTGGGAGTTTGGAGAGGGGAGGCAGACCAGTGGGTGGGCCAGGCCTGGGAGGGGAGTGGTGACAGGATCTGGCACTTATGCCAGATCCTAAACCCCCTCCCAGGTGGCCCGACCTAACACTGGGCTGCTCGGATCTGCGCCACATCTTTAGGCGCAGATGTGGCATCTCCCCATTCAGGCCACTGCCACGCGATAAGGAGCAAGGGGAAGTGGATACAGCACTAGCCAGCCAGCCTGCCTGTTCCAGTGCAGGTTAGGATTGGGCTGTCAGTCCCTCTTTTGATTTCATTTTTGAGACTCAGGACATCCTCAAAATGTTTAAGATTCGCCGATGGTAATATTTTGGCTACGTATATTGAATTTAAATAGAATACGATCAATTCATGCTCTGTCTTCGGAGAGGGGCAAGCTATCCATTTAGAGATAGATGTCTTAGGTACCTGGCTGCCTGGCTTACACCACTTCCTTCTCCTTAAGCAGCCAGAATTGTTAAAGAGAATACCGGTGAGGTCAACAGGAAGACCTCCCTGCTGTTCTTTTCTGGTTGCTAGCGCCCTGGTAAGTTTTTAAAATAGTTTAATGGGCACAGGGGGGTGGGTGGGAATCAGAGGGAATGGAGGGCTGCTCCCATCCCCACCAGCCCTCCCCCATGTGCCCAGTTTGATTTTCACCCCGGTAAGTGTTTAAAATGGTGTGATGGGTGCATGGGGGAGCCGCAGGGGATGGGGGGGAGGCATCTGCAGTATTTGCATACTCCTGGTATCCAAGGAGGGGATACGGAACAGACCCCCCTCCACAGATACCAGGTCATGGCTGTATTACCACTACAATTCTCATTAGTAAACTGGAGAGGGGCAGCCCAATTCTGAGCTGCCTGGAGCTCCCAGGTCCAGCGGCTCCATAGCGGGCTCCCACAAGATCCTGCACCTCCCACAGGATCCATTCGTCCCCTTCCGCTGAGTAAGGGAAGCAGCCCCACAATGGGGCTACTCACTTTAGCGGCGACCAAAAGGTCGGTGCTAAAGTAAAGGCGCTTGTGTAGGGCGAGCAGCCCTGCCCGAGCACCTTGGATCCTGCAGAGCTCGGCTCCGCGGATCTGCCTCTCCCCCTCCCCCGACACGCCTCCCGCCTGCCCCTGGCCACGCCTCCCACCAGCCTCCCCCCTCCCTGGAATGCCTCCCCCACGCCCCCACCTCCCGTTCCGCAGCCCAGCAGTCGAGGAGACCGCGGAGCTGCAGAACCCGGGTGACCACTGTGCGCTAGCCTAGCACCGGCCGGAGCTGGGCTAGCCTCAGCAGGAGGCCAGCGGTAAGCCCCGCAAATGTGCCTTATGGCACGTTTGTGACTGAGGTCTGTGTCAGAGCCGCACCGCGGACCTCAGGATCGGGCTCTAAGTCATTCCACCGAGTGTCTAGTAGTGGCCAGAAATTTCTGGTCTGCAAAACACATACAGAAGGACTGTCTAGCCTGACCCCCATCCTACCCCACCCCTTCATGGTTATAACTATGATTGCTATACTTGCCTTTTTGCTCCAATTAAATAGAAGCTTTTTTTTTTTAAGCTTCAAGGGAGAAAAAAAACAAGCAAGTTAATCGCCTAATTTAAAAAGGTAGACTGTTCTTCGTATTATCTTAGAGTCCACTAACAGCAGGAAAGCTTTTACCATGCCAGCATTATGATCAATGCTTGCAGTCCCAGGTGTTAATGCTTCATTTGCCTTTAAAAGCAAACGCAATAATCTCGGAGGATCGATACAGCACACTCTTCCCTACAGTCTGAAATGGCGGCAAAATCCATTGCGCTAATATCTCGTCGAATGTCAACTGCGACATTATATCCTAACAGAATGTTCTCGCCTCTCGCCTCTGCGGCCTTTTATACTCTTCGGGGTCCTCGCCCGGTTGTTTGTTTCTTTAAAAAAAAAAAAAAAAAAAAAAAGGCTGGTGATGAACTGCAAGATTAATTTACAACAAAATTAACCCGGCACCATCTGTTGAATTTTGCATGAGTAAAAATAAATATAAACAGCAAGCTAATCAGGGAGAGGGGATCGCTTTGAAAAGGTATCAGTAACGCGGACCCACTTCTCCCAACAGTGGTTGGGTTTAAGCACAGACCAGGTCTAGAAGAGGTGAAATAATGCCATAGGATCAATGCAGTCTTCGGATGACAGGCCCACGAGACGTTCTTTCAAGATGGATTCTATTTAAGAGCAGTCATTTTCTAGAAAGTTCATCTCACTGCCTCAATGGGATCAAAACCAGGGCCGGCCCAGCCATGAGGCTGGCTGAGTGCTTTGCCTCCGATAGGAGGCTTGGGGCAGGCGGGACAGTTCTGTATACACATACAAAACATACACATAACTATAAGAAAGGGTGCCTCTGAGCATGCAAAGAGTGCCTGTCTCTTAAGTGCATCGCCTGTTTTCAGCTCCCTTGCTTGGTTCCGGGGAGCCATGGCTGACAGCAAGTAGGACAAAGGAGTCGTAGATTGAAAAGGTTTAGGAACCGCTGGGTTAGAGAGAGAGAGAAAGAGGTGGCAAAATTTGGATATGATGGTTCAGGAGGCTTCCCTTAGGCTTCCCCTGGAATCAACCTAGCAATAACTCCCCCTCCCACCCAGCAGCTCCTACATCAGGACTGGTGTCCAGCCCCGCATCAGGAGATCCCGGCTTACCATGGCAAGCATACACCACCCTCTCTGCTGCCAAGGATGAGCAAAAGGAACAGGCAGATGCTTTGGACTGAAGGAAAGTTCACACTCTATGGGCACTGGGTCCCCATCCACCAGGGAAAGATAAAAGGGAACAGCCGCTACAGTTGATGTCCACTGTCTCCCAGTAAGCCCCCCCCATTAGGGCTCTCACCTATTGGGCAGTGATGGGCAACAACAGCAGCAGCAGCCAAACCTCCAGGGGCCTCAGAAGGTGGCAAACTGGATCCTTCAATTGGCGTTGGGGGGGGGGCTCAGGCCTGTGCCCACCCTGGCCTATCCCAACACCTCAATAGCATAGCATTGCCCAAATTGGGAGCACATGCACCATTCCATCTGCACGGCACACTCTGGGCGCAACCCAAAGAAGGAGATGGGCCGGTGCGAGTCCCAGCACAATTAAGGCACGTTTGCACCACCAAGAGAGGAGGGAGGCCACCTAAGCCCTACAGAGCCAGTGCTAAAGGTAAGCCCGTGCTTGCTGCGTCAGGCCTGTGCAGGGGTCTGGGCAGTGGGGGGGAGAAGGAGGCATTCTATTGTGGAGGAGGGAGGGAGGGCTGCAGTTGAGCAGGGGGTGGGTCCAGGATCCAGCCCTAGTGCCAGATCCTAACCCCAGTGCCGGGCAGACTGGAGCAGCTCCAGGCTGCTTAGATATGAGCCACCTCTTTAGGTGCTAAAAAAAAGTTCTGTGTTTCAGAATACCCCATATTTCATAATTCTGGATAAGGGATGCTCAACCTCTACATTGTTTCAGTTGGTCCTAATAAAAATGCTACCAGAATGTAGTTTCTGAATTTTTAAACATGGATCAAAGGGGCAGCGTAAAAACATTTTTATCCACTAAGACAGAATTCAGAACCTCCTCTCCCAAACACACACATGCCCCAATTCAACTAAACCCAAAGGAGAAGGTTCTACCTCAACATTTTTGGTGTCGATATTTTGATTCATTTTCACGTTTCTGTGTTAGATCAGAGCAGAGCCATTCATTCATTACGCTCTTTCTACCCATTATTGCTCTTTTATCCACACAGAGATACAATCAGAGGCAAAACAGGGAGATGTTTTACTAAAGTAAACACATCCTGAAACACAGCATTTTTGCTACATAAATACTCCGACAGTCATTTAATCAATGGCTTTTTTTTTTTTTTTGAGCTAACGCACGATAAATATTTTCACAGGCACGGAGATTAAAAGTTTTTTAAAAAATGTTACACATGTTTGCTGGAGATGTAGAGGGGGGGGAGAGAGAGATGCACTTCTGATGCATGCTTACAATCTGGATTGAATTAGATCCATTTGTATGGGAAAAATTGCAAACAGCTTGGGAGCTCGAGACAAATAAAACACTAGACGAGAACAACTGCGCAGCTGAAAAGCTGAACTAGGCATCCCACCAACCACATCAATAAGAATTGCACTTAAAAGTCTTAACAGCACAATCCTATTCGTGTCTACTCAAAAGTAAGTCTGGCTGTGATCAATGGACCTTATCCCCAGGTTTGTGTCCATAGGGTGGCAGCCTAAGTGCCTCTTGGCTGATTCAAATTGAGAACAGGGATTCAGATCATGACTCTGGTGCTCAGGAGTGGGGAACATAAGAAGAGTCCCCCGGATCAAGCCCAGGGTCCATCTATTCCAGCTTCCTGTATCTCACAGCGGCCCACCAAATGCCCCAGGGAGCACACCAGATAACAAGAGACCTGCAAGGCTTCCTGGGAATTGTAGTTAAGAACATAAGAACAGCCCCACTGGATCAGGCCATAGGCCCATCTAGTCCAGCTTCCTGTATCTCACAGCGGCCCACCAAATGCCCCAGGGAGCACACCAGATAACAAGAGACCTGCAAGGCTTCCTGGGAATTGTAGTTAAGAACATAAGAACAGCTCCACTGGATCAGGCCCTAGGCCCATCTAGTCCAGCTTCCTGTATCTCACAGTGGCCTACCAGATGCCTTAGGGAGCATACCGGACAACAAGGGACCTCCACCCTGTTGCCACTCCCTTGCACCTGGCATTCCGAGGTAGCCTATTTCTAGAACAAGGAGATTGTGCAGACAACCTGCGATGGACTTTTCTTCTAGAAATCTGTCCAATCCCCTTTTAAAGGCATCTAGGCCAGGCGCCATCACCACATCCTGTGGCAAGGAGTTCCACAGATGCTGTGTATCATGCCAGTTTGCAGTCAGCAATTCACCCCTGAAACTGATATATGTCCTTGAAGTGGCAAACAGCTGCTTCAGGGTTAAAAAATGGGGGGGGGGGAGAGATACAAAACTGTAAAAAAAAGGGGGGGGCTTCTGGTTTTCGTGATGAAACCACAAGCGTGCAGCCCTGCAGAGAGCTCCCTGCTCCCCTTTTCCACCAGGACTTCAATTAAGTAGAAAACTCCCCTCCCATCCCCGGCAGCAGCGCAATCCTGGGAATCGCGTTCCTGCCTTCCAATCTCCCCCCAGTGCTCCAAACTCCCTGCAGCTCGTAGGAGTCTGGGAAGCACTGATCTACACCCAAGGGAAGGACAGACTAGTGCTTATGCCTTAGGCAAATTTCTCAGTTTGCCTCCTGCTCAGCTGAACACTTCACAGCTCAGCTCAGAAATTTAAGTTTCAGAGGAAGCACCTGATCACTTCTGCTGTGACATCATCGAGCTGCAGTCCCTCTTCCCCCCGCTGCATCCCAGGAAATAAGACTCACTCTGAATGAGAAGCAGCCTTCACAGCTGCATTGAGAATGGTGAGCCCACTTCAGGCCGTCGTGAGTGTTTTGATACATTACCCTTTCTCAAAGCCAATCGCTTTGCAATTTGAGTCAACACACATTGCGTGCACACTGATTTACCCAGGACTCTGAGCCTAAAGACTGAAATAACTTCCATTCACAAAAATAAAAATTAAAAAAAAACAAAAACTTGACGGAGCCTCATATGTCTACCCTGAACCTAGAACCGCCCAGCAGATGCACCAAAGTAGCCAACATTCCATGATCAGAATGCCCCATTTTTCCTTAGGATCAGAATGCCCCATTCTGGGTGTAAACGAACTGGAACAGGTTCAAGGGAGGGCAAGGAGGACTGTTGCCCCAGCGTCGCCATTTGGGGCGGGGAGTGCATCTTACCCCAACCCGCCGTCACACGAGGCAAAGACAGGAAAATTCCTGCTCCCGATTGGGTGTATTGTTGGGGAGGGCGGGGCTTGCGGCCACTGGGTCAGTGTTCTCCAGATCTCTGACCCCCCACCCGCCCTCCCATTGAGCAGCCTGAGATTAGCTGGCTGGAACTTTTAGCTATCCATGTGATTGACCTGCACCTGTTTTTTCACCTATTTTATTAGGGCAGTGGTGTCGCAAGGGGGGTGGCCAATGTGGTAATTGGGCTGTCCCGTGCCTTAGCAGTGTCTGCCTCTTCCACCCATCTTGGTTGGCACCTTCTCCCATAGGATTTCATGCTTTCTGAGGCCTCTTTCCCTCTCTCCCTCCCAGAGTCTTAGCACAAACACAGCTGCTAAAAGGGGTGTGCTGGGAGAACCCCAGTTGGGCCAGACAAAGACTTTCCATGGGCCTTACCCAACCCATGGGCCTTATGTTTGACTAAGGGTACAATCCTAACCAACTTTCCAGTGCTGACTTAGCCACAATGCAGCCCCCAAGGTAAGGTAACAAGTATGCTCTTACTTTGAGGAGGCCCCCTTGACTGCCTCCCCACTTCAGGATACAGTGCATGCCACATTGGCACAGCTATGTCAGTGCTGGAAAGTTGGTTAGGATTGTGCCCTAGGTGGTCCACAAACCCTCTTTCATTGTTCTTTGAGAGTCAGAAATCCACTATACCAGCATTTCTCAAACTGTGGGTTGGGATGCACTAGGTGGGTAGCAAGCCAACTTCTGGTGGGTCATGGAACACCAAGATCAGCCACCGCTGAAAATACAAAACAGAAAATACAGGGTACAGAGCTGCTGGGGAGGGCAGGCTCCCGGTGGGAGAGAGGCAGGGTGCTTTGCCCTGAATAGGTGAGAAGTTGGAAAGGGGGAGGGCTGTGTGGTTGGAGAAGGTCCCATCTTCATTCTGCTTCGACTCTCAAGCTGGAATGTTTGAAATTCAAGCTATGCAAAACAACTGCACGAGCCGCGCTGTGGGATGGGATCTTTGGCTGAATGCAGCTTAGATTTGAAGCCTAAATTCATGATGCCACTTCCGGCTATGACATCACTTCCAGATTGATGACAACATCAATGGGCCCCAACAGAGTCTCATTCTAAAAGTGGGTCCCTGTGCTGAAAAGTTTGAAAACCACTGTACTGAGAGAGGCGTTATGGTTGTTAAGAAAGTTCCCAGAAGCATTGAGCTGGAAACAGTTACTCCAAAAAAGAAAAAAAAAGATCCCATCTAACACCCATGTGAAGAAACATTTGGTTTTATTTTTGCCCAGACCCCACCAAAGCAAACAGACGGGTCTTAAAGTAAAGAGGGAAAGAAAACACGCTGGCAATTTCATGTTTAAAAAAAAAAAAATTGACCCTTTCTTCCCAGCAATTTTTACAAACACTGTCGCCCATGAAAAATGCATGGCTGTATTGAAATTCCAGACCGAGGCTTTAATCTCCAGTCACTTCTCTAAGAGGGACAGATCAGAGGAGTATAATTTGCCCTTATCATCCTGCTCATCTCCTGTGTTGACAAAAGAAAGCCCCTTTAGTTTTTCTTAGACAAATGTGACCCCAACCTGATACGACACTTTATTTTTGCAGCTGGGTAAAACTCCTGCAAAAACCCAGGTGCTTTTTGAGCTTATCCCACCCCTCCCATAACAAGGGGGGGGGGACTTCTTTTGCTCTCAGTGGGGACATTGAGAGGGAAGTCACCTTTCAAAAGAATCAAGGTTTCCAAAACAGTTCTACGCCAACTGGTAGGGGCGAAGCTCACATACATGAGGAGTAACTACTTTAAGACCTGCCGAGAATGGCAAATAAGGATTAGTTCTCAAACCCACTTCATGGAGGAACAATGAGCGACCTTTCTTAACATATTCACAGAGTTACCAGGAGTTCCAAGTGACACTTCACATGATGGGATGTTTACAACAACCCTGTCAGGAGAATATTATTATCCCCATTTTGCAGATGGGGAAGACTGAGGCTGAGAGGGTGTGACTTGCCTAAGACCACCAAAGTTACAACCCTATCCACCCTCTCCTGGTAGCAAGCCCCATTGACTATAACGGGACTTAGTAGGCATACATAGGATTAGGTTCTAAGTGAGTTCATGGCAGATGGGAGACTGAAATGATTCTCAGCTTAATCTTTTTGCTTCTGCTCCCCAATTCTTGAATGTTCACGCTCGCCACCCTCCTCCCTTCCACATTCCCCTTATGCCCCTCCTGGACTTTCCAAGCCAGGGGTGGGCACTCTCTGCCAACCTGCTACCTGAGGCGACTGTTTCAGTTGGCCTCACAGATGAACCAGTCCTGACTTACTGTAGGGTCAGTACAAGGTTGCTGGGGGTTCCAATGCAAGGCTCGGTACTGGGCCTCCTAATAGCAAATTGGTGGTGGCTGTTACTTGAGCTGAGGGTTCCAGGAGGTGAACACAGCCAAATGAACCTTCTTGAGGATAGGGGCCTTCAGACAGTTCCCCTCCCCCAGAATTGCTGCCTGTTCATCAGGTAAAACACTAATTTAGGCTCCAATGTCATTGCACAGTGTCTTTTAGTATTTGCTAGCGCTGGAATTGCATACCCCTGGGATTTATAGCTCATCATGACCTGGACTTTAAATATCAGCTGCAGAGATGCAAGCAAAACACACACACACACACACACACACACACACACACACACACACACACACAGACACAGACACAGACACAGACACACACACAAACAAAAGCTGTAACTATTGGGCCTTCAAAGAAAAGCAATAAACCATTTGGCTTGCTCCCCTTCATGTTCTTTAATTCATTTTCATTCCATTTTAACTACCCAGAACAATTTCACCAGCCATTAGCCAGGAATGAAACCTTACAAAGCCTGCTTGTTGTCTTAAAGAGGGCTCTCTGCTCCCGCATCCCCTCCCTCCCCTCAGCTTTTTCAGAATCTTTAGGAGTAACTGAGGTTGCCTCTGAACCCCAGTGTAAGGGTCCAAAAGGTCAATGGGAAGAATCTCAGTTCGATTTGGGGAGGAAAATACAGCTCAGTGGTAGAACACCTGCTTCACATGGGGTAGGTCCAGGCCAGCCTGGGAAAAATCCCTTGGAGTGCCACTGACAATCAGTGTCAGCAATATTGAGCTAGATGGATCAAAATAACTCAGTAGGCAGCAGCCTTCCTTCCTTCTTAATAATCCCTAATAAATGGGCAAGAGTCACATGAAGCCACGAAGTCAGGATGCCTTGGAGTCATCATTTGAAAGACACTGCTGTCAGCGTCAGAGATCACGTCAATCACCACTGAAGAACTATGGTTTGACGGGACTGGATTGGGAGACAGAGTTGCAACTGGCCAGCAAATGAGATTCGGAAACCGTGGCTTGAAGTGGATTTTCAGACCATGTTTTGCCCTCTGTAGGTGGTAACGAGTGAATGCAGAAGGCAAAGTTGCAGACTCTGGTCTGCTTTTGGAGAGAACTACAACACAAGGAGATGGGGGAAAGTTCAGTGCAGTGGGGAAGTACATGAGTTGCATGCCTAACATTCAAAGCGCAATCTCCCAGAAGTGCTGCAAAAGACACCCCCCCCCATGAGACCCTGGAGATCTGCTTCCAATAGGCAAGACCAACCGAAGGGCCAATCCAGTGCAGGTCAGCTGTGTGGGCAACTCCACAGCCTTGATCCAGAGATCTCCTGAAGGCACAGCATTCCAATCTCTACTTCCATCCACCCCAGCCCAGGCAGCTCCGTTCACTTCTCTCTAGGGGCCAGTTTAAGCACATGCTGGGAGAGGGGGGAGGGAGAATCCCATTCAAAACAACAGCATAATTTCAAGAGTACAATTGCGATGACAGAATGATGAATACAAGGAAACAAAGCTATGATGAATCGCCATGGGAGATGACATTAAATGATGGAGGCCCTTCCGTGATGAAAATATTTGGGTGAACGCACCAAGTGTTTCTCACTCTTTAACAAATTCAAACTCCCCTTCCCAACAAGATTTGAAGTATCCCTTTACATCCTCCTGCATATATAATTTCCATCCTAGCAAGAGAGATCTACTGCTTGGTCCATTTTCTAAGAGTTTGGAAGAGTTTGACATCTAGGAAGGACAAAGCCCTTTAGCAAACCTCAACACCATGAGTCTTCTTGGACCCACTGAGAGTTTTAAAATTTAGCTACCATATTTTTATCCTGTCTTTCTCCTCCTATGGGAATCAAAGGCAGCTTACAACCATTCGAATAAAAATACAAGGATACTAAAACAAGATTTAAAAATTACAATGTGATCATTTACAAAAGCAACCTAAAAACAAATTACAGTAAAAACACAAATATACAATAAAAATACAAGGAGAGAAGCAAACACCTTATAAAAAGGGACCAACCTGTAAAAGCCAGACTTTTAAAAAAGTTTAAAATGATCAAGAACTCACTTATCTAAAAATATGTCTTCAGCCTCCTCTCCCCCCCCCCAAGTCTCTAAGGAGGGAGCAGTTTGTAAATCAAGAGGGAGGGAGTTTCATAGGGTTGGTGCAACTACTGAGAAGGTCCTGTTTCTTGCTGCCTCCCCTGGCATCTCCATAGGTGGCATCACTTGTAAAAGGGCCTTCTCTTATGACCTAAGGCAGGGGTGCCCAAACCCCGGCCCTGGGGCCACTTGTGGCCCTCGAGGCCTCTCAATGCGGCCCTCAGGGAGTCCCCAGTCTCCAATGAGCCTCTGGCCCTCCAAAGATTTGTTGGAGCCCACACTGGCCCGACGCAACTGCTCTCAATGTGAGATCAACTGTTTGACCTCTTGCGTGAGCTGTGTGATGAGGGCTCCCTCCACTGCTTGCTGTTTCACGTCTGTGATGCAGTAGCAGCAGCAAAGGAAAGGCCAGCCTTACTTTGTGCAAAGCCTTTTTATAGGCCTTGAGCTATTGCAAGACCTTCATCCATTCATATAAGTTCATCTTTAATATATTCATTTATGTACATTTATTCAAATTTTAAATGCAAATTAATTCTTTTTTCCCCCGGCCCCTGACACAATGTCAGAGAGCTGATGTGGCCCTCCTGCCAAAAACTTTGGACACCCCTGACCTAAGGGGACAAGCTGGATTATACAGAAGTAGGTGATCTCTCAGATACCCTGGCCCCAAGCCATATAGGGTTTTAAAGGTCAAAACCAGCACCTTGAATTAGGTCTGGAAACAAATTAGCAGCCAATGCAGAACATTTAGGGTCTTCAAACAACGACTGAAAAGAGAGCGAAATTAAAGAAAATAAAAAGGTACACTTATGAGTTAAAGGTTCACATCTAGTTTGACCCTTTGTAACAAAATGTTTGAGATCCCTTTCTATTGATCCAGGGCACCCTCGCTGCTTGTCTGTTTGCTTAACAGAATGTTTCTGCCCGGGTTACCGTTAAGTTTCACCCACAGAAGGAGAATTATCTAACGCTCTTTTTAATTACATCTGGCTAAAGGCAAGAGTTAAGTCACAAATATAGCCTATGAGCCGTCCAGTAGATGTTTAATTATAAACATGCTCCCCAGAGCCAAAACACTTCACTTATTTTGATCATCGAGTATGCGCTATTTGCAGAAGGGCAGGCAGCTCCGCCTTGCATAGAAAAACCCACAGGAGACGACACAATAATCGCATAACTCTACAAAATGAACTTCTCTGACTTAGCAATTAATTCTGCTCACACGGGGATGAATTTCTTCTCCCCCCACCCCAAAAACACACACACAGGGAAAAAAGCAAGGGTCACAAATTTCATGCTTCAAGGAGTTTAGAACACAGAACAAATCAAAGTCTTAAAATCAAGCAGATGCCAAGGTCTGATTTTTCAGTAGTATTTCTGCCCTGCCTTTGATCCCCTCCAACTGGTACTCAGTGGTGTGCCGCTGTTGAACCAGGAAACTGTATTTAGCCATCCGACTAGTAGCCAGCGATAGACCTGCCCTCCATGACTTTGTCCATTCCCCTTTTCAAGCCCTTCAAGCTGGCAGCCATCATCAACATCAATCCTGGGGCAATGAATTCCACAGGCTAATCACGTACTGGCCTTTCAGTCAGCTTCATGGCAAAGCAGGTCTGGGCCATAGTGGGAAAGCAAAATTTTTACAATGCAGAAAGTTGCAGGTTCAACGCTGAGTATTTCCCAAGCAGGTCACAGAAAGCTGCTTCCAGTCAATGTAAATGATTTGGACTGGGTTAGGTGGACCAACAGTGCGACTCTAGGCAGCTTCAGGAATCACACACAATTCGCAACAGCAGAGAGGCTCTCTTGCTATTGATATTTGACATGGTAGGGTCCAGCTGAATGCAACTTTCCCATTCCTTCCCTAGAATATAAAGCCCACTGAAAGCCAGCATTTTGCTTACTGCAGTATGTTGCTGTTGGGATCACATGGTCTCGAACATGCAACCGGGATGATTGTAGTGGTTTGGGAGTCGGACTTAGACCTGGAAGATCCAGGTTCAAATCCCTGCTCAGCCAAGAAGCTTCCTGGATGACCTTAGGCCAGTCACGATCTCTCAGCCTAACCTACCCCACAGGGTTGTTGTGAGGACAAAAAAAGAAGCGGAGGAACCATGTAACACTCCCTTAAGCTCCTTGGAGGAAGGGCAGTATGTAAACGTGAAAAATAAATAAACCATCCCATCCTCTGCTGCAGGGAAAGTCTCTGATGTGTTGATGGTATTATTGGTTGGTTGAGCTCTCTCCAATCCAGACTATATTTACTTAAAAGATTGTTATGCTGCTTTTCCACAGCTCAAAGACTCAAACAAATATATGCTTGTCCTGCCCTGCAGGTAGGAGACAAAACATATAAGAGTTTCAGCACCCTGGAGAGCAACCAAAGAGCTACTTGTCCCCACATGGGCCGGTGTTGCACTGAGCTCCAAAATCACTCCAAGCCCAACCTCTCTTTTGGCGGGCAGGTCCAGGCTCCAGCTTCATGTCAAGGACAGCTGCAGGCCCTGAAAATCTCTTTCAAACCTGACTACAGATCAGGGCCTGACTGTGAGCTACTGCTCAAAACGGGCCTTGTGACAATGCTTCCCTTGATCCCAAATTCCCCATCAGCCCTAGGGGACCACTACAACCCTATACTCTCTTCCACTTCACTTCAACAGGAATTCCCAACAGCATTTTAAGATCTTATCCCTGAGCCCAAAGGGTTTAGACCAGCGATTTTCAACCAAAGTGCCGTGAATGGTTCATAGGTGTGCCATGGGAGTTTGGGGGAGGGTGATTTATTAGTAGGGCCATTGGGGGATGTGAGCTTTTTGCCCACAGTGCCGTGTGCCTTGTCAATTGTCCAAAAACTGACGATGTGCCTTGACAATTTTAGCGCCTTGGCAGTGTGCAATGAGAAGAAAAAGGTTGAAAATCTCTGGTTTAGGTTTAGATTTTAGTTTAAACCTAAAATCAATAGGTTTCTCTCTAGTGAATACTGCAATTTTTTTTTCAGATGCCCCTTGCATAGCATAGTTCCAGCACAGCCTTACTTAGAGCAAATGGGCCTACTAGAGCCTTCAACCATGCAACTCCACTAAAGAAGAATATCAGGAAAGAATGATACCAACTCCCTCCCCTCCTCCCCCCAAAAAAAACCATTATTGCAATTTTAACAAGTCGTCTTCAAAACAGGACATGCAACAGAAATTAAGTTGGTTTTAGAGCCTCCAGTTCCTTCCCCACTTCTCCCAAGAGGACGCAGGAATTGAAACACAGATCATCTTTAAAGATGCTCTTTCAGATGATGTCCTGTTAAGTGACTTTTAAAAGATCTCCTAAGCAGTCAGCTTGAGCTACAAAACCGGACGACATCCGTGTTATCTGCCGCTACAGCATTGTAAGAAATTACTGTGATTAATCCCAGCCTTCCCCGAGTCGATACAATGCCCTGTTGAACAGTACTGCAGGATTGAGAAAAAGAAAAAAAAAAGTAAAGAAAAGATGGCATGGTGTTTTTAAACTCCCTGCCTTGCAGATCACAGACAGGTCTTTCTCCATTAAGGATGAGGAAAGAGCATAGAGCACAGCATTCACACTTAGGTCAGATAAAAAGAGACAGCACGTTTTCATGGGCAAAAATGCAAAACAGATGGAAAGGTAAAAATGTCAAGGCAAACATGCCTGGCCAAAATTCACCCACCTTGAATTAGCACAAGCTCAAGACACTGGAAAAATATTCTCCTGTTCATTGGTGGCTGAGGCTACAATCCTCAGCCTCATTACCTGAGAGTATTTACTCTCAGGTAAATACATTTACCTGAGAGTTAAGTTCCATTGAATTCAATATAAATAGGGTCACTTTTGGAAGAGCCTAAACTGTGGATCAGGACTTCTTCCATTCTACCATGAAATTGTCATTTAAAATATTAATATTCTGAATTTCCACAAAAGACAGTTGGCAAAGCCATGTACGTGAGGTCACCTTAAACAAGCCACTCTCTCCCCTCAGCCTCAGTCTTCCCCATCTACAATATGGGCAGAAACATCATGTGGATCAGTGGTCTTCAAACTTTTTTGAAGACCCACTTTTGAAAATGACAATCTGACAGCACCCACCGGAGGTGATGGCATTAACCTGGAAGTGACATAATCAATTTAGGCTTCTAACCTAAGCTGCAATCAGCCAAAGGTCCCATTACACAGCCCACTCGTGCTGTTATTTTGCATAGCTCGGATTTCAGACCACCCTGCCCAGTGGCTCAGCACCCTGAATTTAAAGCTCTGTATTTTCAATGGCGGCTGAGCCAGGTGCTACGTGACCCACCCGAAATTGGCTCGCGACCCACCGAGTGGGCCCCAATACCCAGTTTCAGAAATGCTGTTGTAGATTGCTCTAGAGACATCAAGAATAATACAGGTGAAGCACAATAAGCACCCAGAAAGTGCTGAACAGATTCTAAGCACTCCCATTATTGTCTCCTGACTTTTCAGTCAGAGGGTCCCCAAAACACAATAATTAAGCAAGACAGCTGGAAAAAAAATCCACAATGAAAAACAATCCTCTCCTAGAAGTGAACTGTTGCAGTTGCCACTTCCTCTCGCTCAGCCACACATTTCCCCCAGTTCCAACTGCTGACCCTCTTGGCAGAGGCACGGCGGCAAAGATTGAGAACTGCAATGAGCAGGGGCTGCTACACTATACTGGGACCTTGTCATTCCATCTTCCCCTTTGTTGCCCTCAGTGGTACACAGGATTCGTCTCCAAGCACAGCCACCTCTGAAGAGCAGCTACCACAAAATTAATATAAAGGACTCACCTCCATAACCATGGCTATGGGATCCACTAACCGCGGGTTCCAAACCTGCAGTGGAGGTCAGATGTGAGCTCCTGGATGCAACCAGAGATGTTCTCCACTTGCATCTGGGAGCCTTTCTGAGGCCCGAGGATGCCTCAAAGCGCTTCTGGATGGCAACTGGAGAACACCTCTTGTAGCATCTAGAGGTCCTATGGGTGCACAGATTTGTTTGTCTGTGGGTTTCAGTATCCGCGAGGGTCAGGGGACGAATCCCTGTGGATACCGAAGCCTGACTGTATTTACACGGCGCCCAATTGCAAAGGAACATTGCACCTAAAATGACCTCTTTGTATTCCTGATACAGATAAATCACATCCCCCGTTATCAGGAGGGAGGCAAAGAAGGGGTGTCGTTTTTCTTTTCTTTTTTTTATTCATCAAAAAAAGCCCCAAGGTCACCTGTCAATAACAGAAAAAAAAACCCTCTGTAAATCATAGTCCTTCACAAATAAATTCCTCATCAGTAATTAAAACCAGGCCTTGCCGGCCCCTCTGTTATCAGCTCATCAAATTCATTGCTCATCTAGAATAACAGACCCACATCTGCAGTCATTACAGCACGCCGGATAAATCAATCCTTTCAATGATGCTTTGAGCCATCCCGGCTCCCTTTTAACCAGCCCGATATTTATTTCCCACTGACACTTCTGACATTCTATTTACTGTAGGCAAATGGAACTCATACTGCACTTTGTAATGGCTTCACCAACTCCCATTGTGGGGCACAGCTCTGAAGACTGATGATTGCAATAAAGAAGCTTTTTATGGTGCAAGCGTAAATGTCCAAACTTCCCACACACACACACACACCTTGGAATCTGACTTTTGTCTCATCCTCCCCCCAGATTTTAAGCCTTATTATCTTTGATAGCAGGTGGAAGAGCTTCCTCAATGAGGAGACAGTACAGTTTTCCTTTTTTTCAGATGATGTTACATGGGTCAAATTTCTGGCTGGAATTAAAAAATGGGCAGGGGGGGGACTGGAACCTCTGCCGCTCTCAGAAATCAGAAGGCCAAAGGAGAAGAACTCTAGTTCAAACTCTTAGCACTGGGACCCACTTTTCAGAATGAGAATCTGTCAGGACCCACCGGTTCTACCAATATATATATTGGAAACCACTGCCCCAGGATCTAGTTTGTGAGAGAGGGAGACAAGCTGCTCACTACCCACTTCCTCCATACCATGAACCGGAGGCCCACTCAAATCATTTCAGGTATTACTCAAAACCACAGAAAGAAAAATCACCACAGCTCAGTGTGGAATACCTGCATTGCATGCTGAAGGTTCTGGATTCAAGTTTTGGCATTCCTAGGTAGAGCAGGAAAGATTCTCGTCTAGAATCTTGGGGAGTCAGGCAGTGTAGACCGTATTAATCTAAATCAGGAGCGCCCAAACCCCGGCCCTGGGGCCACTTGCAGCCCTTGAGGACTCCCAATCCGGCCCTCAGGGAGCCCCCAGTCTCCAATGCGCCTCTGGCCCTCCAGAGACTTGCTGGAGCCTACGCTGGCCTACTGCAACTGCTCTCAGCGTGACAGCCAAATGTTTGACTTCCTGCATGAGCTGTGGGACAAGGGCTCCCTCCACTGCTTGCTGTTTCACATCTGTAATGCAGCAGCGGCAGCAAATGAAAGGCTGGCCTTGCTTTGTGCAAGGCCTTTTATAGGCCTTGGGCTACTACAAGACCTTCATTCATTCATATAAGTTCCATCTCTAATATATTCACTTGTGTAAATTTATTCAAATTTGAAATGTAAATTAATTCCTTTTTTTGCCCGGCCCTCGACACAGTGTCAGAGAGATGATGTGGCCCTCCTGCCAAAAAGTTTGGACACCCCTGATCTAAATAGACCAATGATAGCAACTTCCTCAAACCTTTCAATGACGCACCAGTAACCAAGTGACATCTACAGTTGTTGGAAATAATGGGAGTTGCTATTCTAAAATATTGTTTAGAATACATTTCAAAAGTGGAAACGGCCCTCCTGTTTCCACTGTCAGCTGCACAAGCTATGAGTGTAATTCACTTTGGTTTACCCTGGTGACAGTCTCTCCATTTACGAACACGGGAAGGGGTTAGCAACCAGATTAGACGGATGCCGTCAGCAATGTAGGTTTCTTAGGCTTTCGTTAGCAGCTGACTTCAGGCCAAAAGTTGTTTAATTATCCAGTTCGATTACCTTTTCTTCTCTCTCTCAACAAGAAGAATCAGGAAGTGGATTGCATTTTTCTTCTCATTTTGCCCAAATGTTGCACCAGGCAGGAAAACTCTCAGAAATGCATATTTATGGAGGGAGGGAGACAATGGTACAAGTAAAGCCTCAAAAGTTGAGGACAATCAATATCACAATTGGGATCAATGTTCTTCACAGCCCCTCCCCTAACCTGATAAGTGCCTTTCCTAAAGTGCTTTCTTGAAGGTTCCAGAAAATAAGAGGCTACAAATCCAGGCCATCATTAAGCTAAGAGAGTTAGAGTGCAATCCTATGCGTGTCAACTCAGAAGTAAGTCCCATTGTAGTCAATGTGGTTTCCTCCCAGGTAAGTGTGGATAGGATTGCAGCCTTAGGCTATGCTCAGGGTCTAATACTGGGGCACCCAAATGTCACCACAATAGGAGAACCAGCATGGTGTAGTGGTTCAAGAGTTGGATTTTGATCTGGAAGGTCCAGGTTCAAATCCCCACTTGGCCATAAAGCTTCCTGCATGATTTTTGAGCCAGTCACTAACTCTTTGCGTCACCTAACTCATACAGTTGTGCGAGGACAAAAGGAGGAGAGGAACCATGTACACCACCCTGAGTAAAGGGTGGCATATAAATGTGGAAAAAGAAATAAACTGCAACAGGATTGGGGAAGAAAGTTGCCTACTGCCTGACACGTGGAACTGAAGGACTTCCTGTTTTATGTCCCTGTAAATGAAACTAGAAGTCCCCCAATTATTTTCATGTTTCACAGCAATGGGCAAGCAGCACAGGAAGGGTTTGAGGGTTTGTTTGTTTTTAATAGCACAGACATGGCAGATTATATAAAAACAATAATGAAATTCACACAGTCGAGTTTGCTGTCCCACAGTCTTACTTTCTGCACCTAGGCATCACTTGTACATTCTGGCCATGTGTGACTTGAGCTAAGAAATATTCAAGTTTACATTGCGCTCTTCAAAGAGAGTACAGGTGGGGCCTCTTTATCAGTGAATTTGGAACCCTTCCTCTCTGCGGGTCCTGAACCCATGGATCTCCCCATCCACTGTCCTCCAAATGTGACCAGAGCTCAGTTCCAATCATGTTCAAAGGCCCTTCTGAGGGCTGGGAAGGCCACGTGTAGTCTCCCCAACCCTCAGGAGCCTCTCTAAGGCCTCCGGAAGGAGGAAAAAGAACAGCACGATTTCTGGCCATCATCTGCTTAATGATGCCACTTTCTGCTTAGTGATGTCACTTCTGTCTGGACCTCAGCAGGTACCATGAATCAGCAGGGTATTCAGCAGGTACCAGGGTCTTTGGCCTTCAGCAGGTGAAGTGAGTTTGACATCCCTGCACTAAAACAACAAAATAGAGCAAAACTCAAAAGCGCACATCGCCAAATCATTGAGGGTGACAGAATAGACCAGGGAAGCAGTTGAGCCACAGCACTATTGCAGGGGCACAGATGACAACATCCACCATCAGCCAAAGGCTAAACAAAACAGGTATGTCTTGAGCCCAGATGAAAAGTCACAATGGAGGGAGTACTTCTAAATGCCCCTGGAAGGGAATTCCACAATTGTGGCACCAGTAATAATAATAATAACTTTACAGTACAGTACAGTACAGTACAGTACAATAATAACAGTACAAAAAAGGCTCATCCCTGGTAGCAATTGTTACCCTGCACATGCCTGATCTTGTCTGATCTCAAAAGCTAAGCAGGGTCAGGCCTGGTTAGTACTTGGATGGGAGACCGCCTGGGAATACCGGGTGCTGTAGGCTTATACCATAGTCTTTCGAGACTGAAGGTCGCCAACCACATCCCTGAGCCACCACGCCTCTCATTTGGGATAAAGGTAGCACTTGAAGAAGAGCCCTTACAGACAGTAGCAGACCTCCAATTGATGGAATGGGGCAAATGCCCTGGGTGTGGGGCCTTGTACACCACTGGGACCATGTGGGAAGCCTTTTGAGGCTCCTGTTTCCGGTTTCCCTGAAGCACAGAGCCTGGGGAAGCTTCAGTAGGCTTCCCGATGAGTCCTGGAGTCGCACGAGGCTCCGTACACTCCAGGTAATTGGGGGGGCAGATTTGTAGGGGGGGGTGGCAGCATCATAAGAACATAAGAACAGCCCCACTGGATCAGGCCATAGGCCCATCTAGTCCAGCTTCCTGGATCTCACAGCGGCCCACCAAATGCCCCAGGCAGCACACCAGATAACAAGACCTGCATCCTGCTGCCCTCCCTTGCATCTGACATAGCCCATTTCTAAAATTAGGTGGTTGCACATACACATCATGGCTTGTAACCCATAATGGATTTTTCCTCCAGAAACTTGTCCAATCCCCTTTTAAAGGTGTCCAGGCCAGAGGCCATCACCACATCCTGTGGCAAGGAGTTCCACAGACCAACCACACACTGAGTAAAGAAATATTTCCCCCTGCAGGTGGGGGCGCTATCACGGACCTCTGCCCTGGAGTGCAGGGCTGGGGAGGTCCACCACTGCTTACAGATGACCTAAGAGGGCAGGCTGCAATGTATGGGAAAAGGCAGTCCCTCAGATAGCCTGGACCCAAGCCGTGTAGGGCCTTAAAGGTCAGTACCAGCATCTTGAATTGGGATTGGAAACGAATTAAAAGATTGGAGATCCAAAGAAACAGCAGTGCTATCCAATTACAGCTGCAGGAAGAGTTCACAGGCAGGTCATCAGGTGACACCTTAAACTTTCACTTTGGAGACCTAGAAAAACTTAAATCTGGAAAATGTAGCAAGCAAATAAATAAAAAACCTGTAGCTTAAATCTGGAAAATGTAGCAAGCAAATAAATAAAAAACCTGTAGCAAAACAATCCCAGGGCCCAATCCTATCCAACTTTCCAACTCCGGTGTAGCCACAATGCAAACTCATGATAAGGGAACACATGTTCCCATACCTTGAGAAGGTTCCAGTGACTGCCCCTCCACCACAGGATACAGCGCACACCCCACTGGCACAACTACACCAGCACTGGAAAAATTGGATAGGATTGGGCCCCCAGGCACGTCCTCAAAAAACATTAAATGCACGCGGACACTTCCTAAGTTAGGCAGATAAATGTCTCGTTGGCAAGAACAGGTGTAGAGGCGGAAAAGATCCCTCACCAAGCCTGGATGGTAAATAAGTTTCCACTCCTGAAAGTAAATAATTTCCAAACCACTGAAGAATTTCCCCACTTCCTTTTTAATATATTTTTAATGTGGTTCCCACTTTAATTAGCTAAATACATTTCAAAAATGCACCATTTATCTCCGCCTGCAACTCGGAGACCTTTGTGTGGCTCCCTGCCGGAATTTCAGAAATAAATCACCGCTAATAAATAGAAGTGATCCGCGGGCAAGGCAGCCTTTCTTGAGAAAGGAAATGTCACTATTCGCAAGCCGAAATTTATTTTCCTTTTTCATCTTCAAAAGCATTTTACAAGCATTAACCAAATGACACCCGCCTTTGCATTTCTCAGAGTCACAAGACCACTGGGGGGGGTTGCAAAAGTTTTGGAGGATGTCAGCTGTGGGTTTCTGGGTCCAAGTGCTACGAGATGTACATAGGACTGAAGTGCATAAGTCAGTGGAACTCATTGCCATAGGATTCAAGGATGGGAAACTCTGGGAAACAGAATTCTGGAATAGATGGTGGGCAGGAAGGATTTCAGGTTTCCCCAGGCTCTCTGAAGGCTTTTTAAGGCCTTAAAATGCCGCTTCCAATTTTTCAGAAAAACCAGAAGTGACCCTTTGAGGCCTCTCGGAGGCCTTAAAAGGTGTTATGAGTGCCGGGGAGGCCACGCATGGCCTTCCTGGCCCTCAAAACACCTTCCAGAGGCAAGGAGAACACAGCTCCCCTCGCCTCCAGAGGGTCCATGTGGGTCTGACTTGTGGGTTCAGGGACCCACAGATAAAGAAATCTGTGGATCCCAAATCCACAGATACAGTGGGTCCACTGTATACATAATCCCCCCCCCCCAAGTGCCAAGTCATGACTTCATTTGATTTCATTGTTGGCAGCAGGTAGCACTGAGCCCTGATGCTGGTTGGCAGCCTTCAGTCTCGAAAGACTATGGTAGAAGCCTACAGCACCCAGTATTCCCAGGCAGTCTCCCATCCAAGTACTAACCAGGCCTGACCCTGCTTAGCTTCTGAGATCATGGTATAAGCCTACAGCACCCAGTATTCCCAGGCAGTCTCCCATCCAAGTACTAACCAGGCCTGACCCTGCTTAGCTTCTGAGATCATGATATAAGCCAAGGGTGCCCAAACCCCAGCCCGGGGCCACTTGCGGCCCTCAAGGCCTCTCAATGCGGCCCTCAGGGAGCCCCCGGTCTCCAATGAGCCTCTGGTCCTCCGGAGATTTGTTGAAGCCCACACTGGCTCAACACAACATCTCTCAGTGTGAGGGCGACTGTTTGACCTCTTGAGTGAGCTGTGGGATGAGAGCTCCCTTCACTGCTTGCTGTTTCACATCTGTGATGCAGTAGCGGCAGCAAAGGAAAGACCAGCCTTGCTTTTTGCAAGGCCTCTTATAGGTATTGAGCTATTGCAAGACCTTCATTCATTCATATAAGTTCCTTTAATATATTCATTTATGTAAACTTATGTAAATTTATTCAAATTTTAAATGTAAATTAATTCTTTATTTCCCCGGCCCCCGACACAGTGTCAGAGAGATGATGTGGCCCTCCTGCCAAAAACTTTGGACACCCCTGGTATAAGCCTACAGCACCCAGTATTCCCAGGCGGTCTCCCATCCAAGTACTAACCAGGCCTGACCCTGCTTAGCTTCCAAGATCAGACAAGATCAGGTATCTGCATACCCACAAAAGGCCTCCTAGGCTCTACCTCCTGCTTTCCCTTTCTCCCCCCCTTTTTCTTTTCCCCTGCACACCAAATTATCAGCCTGGTAGTCAAGAAGATAAGGGCACCTCCACTGGCATTGGCATCAATTTTGGGTGCTCGATTCTACCTGCCCTGCAGCCAATGAGATGGATAGACCTACCGCACAATCCTATGCATCCCTACTCCAAAGTCAGTCCCACTGTGCTCAGCTGGGCTCACTCTCAGGAATGCGTGGCTAGGATTGCAACCCTAGTGACCAATTTTCCTCTACCAAGATCACCAAGATCTACCAAGGTGAGTAATTCAAACTGCAAAGAGGGACTCTTTTATGCGCTAAGAACCTGCCTTTCCTCCTTTCCTGACTCTTTAATTAATTATCTGAAAATTACTGCTCTGGGGGCTAACCTATGCATTGTTTCATTAGCATTCACCAGCAGTTGTCACTGTACGAAGGGGAAAGAGCTAGAGACAAGAAGCCAAGATTATCGTGTTATATACACCAGTCTGCGTGGCAAATTGTTCAGAGCAGAATGAACACAATGCGCTCGAAGTTTCTAAACGCCTGATCTAGACCGAGGGAGAGGGAGAGATCACACAATCTTTTAATGCAGAAAGGCACGTACACATCTATCTAGAGCAGTGGTTCTCACACATTCCTCGTAGCACCAGGACCCACTTTTTAGAATGAGAATCTGTCAGAACCCACCAGAAGTGATGTCATGACCGGAAATGACATCAACAAGCAGGAACTTTTTTAACAATCCTAGGCTGCAATCCTACCCAAGAGTAAGTTCCATTGACTACCATTGTTAAAAGAATATACACAGTAGCTTGTTAAAAGTACAAGTCTGTAATATTTCCCCAAATGCAGTCACATACCATGGGAGTATCAAGTCTCATATATTAAAAATAAAATATTGAAATGAATGGGGACCCACCTGAAATGGGCTCATGACCCACCTAGTGGATCCCGACCCACAGTTTGAGAAACACTGATCTAGAACAATAGTTCTCAAACTTCTTGGCATTGTGACCCACTGTTGCAATGACAATCTATTAGGGCCCATAAGAACAAGAGAAGAGCCTTGTTGAATCAGAACCAGGGCCAACTGCAGGATGGAGCACATGCCCCGTTGGCATGGCTGCACTGGTGCTGGAAAGTTGGATAGGATTGGGCCCTTAGAGCCCAATCCTATGCCTATTTATTCAGAAGTAAGTCAATGGAGCCTACTCCCAAGTAAGTGCGCATAGAATTGCAGCCTCAGTTCAGGGCGGACTGTTCCAAACCATTGACAGGCAAGGGAAGTCTGTCTACCTTGGGGCACTCTGGGAAAATGAGAGGTGACCCACCGGAAATGTGTCATTAACCTGGAAGTGATAAGAACATAAGAACAGCCCCACTGGATCAGGCCATAGGCCCATCTAGTCCAGTTTCCTGTATCTCACAGCGGCCCACCAAATGCTCCAGGGAGCACACCAGACAACAAGAGACCTCATCCTGGTGCCCTCCCCTACATCTGGCATTCTGACTTAACCCATTTCTAAAATCAGGAGGTTGCGCATACACATCATGGCTTGTACCCCATAATGGATTTTTCCTCCAGAAACTTGCCCAATCCCCTTTTAAAGGCGTCTAGGCTAGACGCCAGCACCACATCCTGTGGCAAGGAGTTCCACAGACCGACCACACGCTGAGTAAAGAAATATTTTCTTTTGTCTGTCCTAACCCGCCCAACACTCAATTTTAGTGGATGTCCCCTGATTCTGGTATTATGTGAGAGTGTAAAGAGCATCTCCCTATCCACTCTGTCCATTCCCTGCATAATTTTGTATGTCTCAATCATGTCCCCCCTCAAGCGTCTCTTTTCTAGGCTGAAGAGGCCCAAACGCCGTAGCCTTTCCTCATAAGGAAGGTGCCCCAGCCCCGTAATCATCTTAGTCGCTCTCTTTTGCACCTTTTCCATTTCCACTATGTCTTTTTTGAGCTGCAGCGACCAGAACTGGACACAATACTCCAGGTGTGACCTTACCATAGATTTGTACAACGGCATTATAATACTAGCCGTTTTGTTCTCAATACCCTTCCTAATGATCACAAGCATAGAATTGGCCTTCTTCACTGCCGCCGCACATTGGGTCGACACTTTCATCGACCTGTCCACCACCACCCCAAGATCTCTCTCCTGATCTGTCACAGACAGCTCAGAACCCATCAGCCTATATCTAAAGTTTTGATTTTTTGCCCCAATGTGCATGACTTTACACTTACTGACACTGAAGCGCATCTGCCATTTTGCTGCCCATTCTGCCAGTCTGGAGAGATCCTTCTGGAGCTCCTCACAATCACTTCTGGTCTTCACCACTCGGAAAAGTTTGGTGTCGTCTGCAAACTTAGCCACTTCACTGCTCAACCCTGTCTCCAGGTCATTTATGAAGAGGTTGAAAAGCACCGGTCCCAGGACAGATCCTTGGGGCACACCGCTTTTCACCTCTCTCCATTGTGAAAATTGCCCATTGACACCCACTCTCTGCTTCCTGGCCTCCAACCAGTTCTCAATCCACAAGAGGACCTGTCCTCTAATTCCCTGACTGTGGAGTTTTTTCAGTAGCCTTTGGTGAGGGACCGTGTCAAATGCCTTCTGAAAGTCCAGATATATAATGTCCACGGGTTCTCCCGCATCCACATGCCTGTTGACCTTTTCAAAGAATTCTATAAGGTTCATGAGGCAAGACTTACCCTTACAGAAGCCATGCTGACTCTCCCTCAGCAAGGCCTGTTCGTCTATGTGTTTTGAGATCCTACCTTTGATGAGGCATTCCACCATCTTACCCGGTATGGATGTTAGGCTGACCGGCCTATAGTTTCCCGGGTCCCCCCTCTTTCCCTTTTTAAAAATAGGCGTGACATTTGCTATCCTCCAATCTTCTGGCACCGCGGCCGTTTTGAGGGACAAGTTGCATACCTTAGTCAAGAGATCTGCAACTTCATTCTTCAATTCCTTAATAACCCTTGAGTGGATGCCATCAGGGCCCGGTGACTTATTGATCTTTAATTTATCAATGAGGTCTGAAACATCTTCTCTTTTAACCTCTATCTGACTTAACTCCTCGGTCAAGAGGGGCCGTTCGGGCAGCGGTATCTGCCCGAGGTCTTCTGCCGTGAAGACAGATGCAAAGAACTCATTTAATTTCTCTGCCATCTCTAAGTCTCCTTTTATCTCCCCTTTCCCTCCCTCACCATCCAGAGGGCCAACCGCTTCTCTGGCGGGTTTCCTGCTTTTAACATATTTGAAGAAGCTTTTATTATTCCCCTTAATGTTGCTGGCCATGCGTTCCTCATAGTCTCTCTTGGCTTCCCATATCGCCTTCTTACATTTCTTTTGTCACAGTTGATGTTCCTTTTTATTCTCCTCATTAGGGCAAGACTTCCATTTACGGAAGTCATGGTCGGAAGTGCCATCATCAAGCAGGAAAAATTTTTGACACCCCATATGATAAAATCAAATCTAAATAAGTAACTTAAAAGTTTGCAATAAGTGTAAGTTTTTAAAAAATTATTTAAAATAAAGAAAAACCCTCCTAACCCTCCCAAGCTGTTCCTGGTTATTTCAGCTGCCATTGAAAATACAGTACAGGATACAGAGCAGCTGGGCAGGGTAGGCTCCCAGTAGGAGAGAGGCAAGGTACTTTCCCATAGGTGGGAAGATGGGACTCTGGAAAGGGGGGAGGGCTGTGTGGCTGGAAACAGATCCAAGCCTGCTTTGACTTTCAAGCTGAAATGTTTGAAATCCGAGCTATGCAAAATAACAGCATGAGCGCACTGTGTAATGGGACCTTTGGCCGATCGCAGCTTAGTTTTGAGGCCCAAATTGATGGTGCCACTTCTGGCCGTCACATCACGTCCAGGTTAATGACATCAATTCCAGTGGGTCCCGACAGACTGTCATTCTAAAAAGTGGGTCCCAGTGCTAAAAAGTTTGAGAACCACTGATGGTAGAACTTACTCCAATTATACAAGAGATGAATTTTGACCTCAGGAGAAAAATAAGCCTGTGTGAAGCATTTGTGACTCTGTGTGGGTTGTGTGGACCCTCATCTCGGAAGCTAAGCAGGGTCAGGCCTAGTAAGTACTTGGATGGGAGACCGCCTGGGTGCTGTAGGCTTATACCATAGTCTTCTGAGACTGAAGGTTGCCAACCAATATGTGCTAAAAAGCTTGAGAACCACTGCTCTAGCCCATTATTCTCTTCTCCTCCATACTTCCATTGCTCTCTTCCTTTTGTAATCACTGGAAGTGGGAAGAGGAGCTAAAGAGGCAGGCAAGTGTGGTTAGTGCCCATGCCAAGTCTCTGCCTGCAGTAGCTGCCTCATAAGAACATAAGAACAGCCCCACTGGATCAGGCCATAGGCCCATCTAGTCCAGCTTCCTGTATCTCACAGCGGCCCACCAAATGCTCCAGGGAGCACACCAGATAACAAGAGACCTCATCCTGGTGCCCTCCCTTGCATCTGGCATTCTGACATAACCCATTTCTAAAATCAGGAGGTTGCGCATACACATCATGGCTTGTAACCCGTAATGGATTTTTCCTCCAGAAACTTGTCCAATCCCCTTTTAAAGGCGTCTAGGGTAGACGCCAGCACCACATCCTGTGGCAAGGAGTTCCACAGACCGACCACACGCTGAGTAAAGAAATATTTTCTTTTGTCTATCCTAACCCGCCCAACACTCAATTTTAGTGGGTGTCCCCTGGTTCTGGTATTATGTGAGAGTGTAAAGAGCATCTCCCTATCCACTCTGTCCATCCCCTGCATAATTTTGTATGTCTCAATCATGTCCCCCCTCAGGCGTCTCTTTTCTAGGCTGAAGAGGCCCAAACGCCGTAGCCTTTCCTCATAAGGAAGGTGCCCCAGCCCCGTAATCATCTTAGTCGCTCTCTTCTGCACCTTTTCCACTATGTCTTTTTTGAGATGCGGTGACCAGAACTGGACACAATACTCCAGGTGTGGCCTTACCTTACCATCTGGCTTCATGGACAGGCCATTCCTGGTCAGAGAAGAGAGTCTTTTGGATCTTCCAGGCCTTCCCCCCAAAGCTGTCCCCATAACAGATCCTTTTGGGTGGGTGAAGTACCAGCTTCACTATCTCAAACATACACACTGCGCTGTCTGCTCTTTGCCTCCTTCTCAAAACTGTCCCTTTAACACATCATTCCTAATTAGATGATTAGTGCTCGGAAGGGCAAGAGATAAGTCATTTGCATAATTTAATCATAAAGAGAAGTTAAAGATACAGATTTTGCTGTTCGTTTGTACAATTATCTTCTCCAGCCCAGAGGCGGACAGGGCGAGGGGGAGGGGAGGGGAGAAGAGAGAGAAAAGGGGGAGGGCAAGATATTAATGTGATTAAACAGTATTTCTGCAAAAACAGGCGACTGTGTGTCCCGTATTAAAAACAGAGCTGGAGGCAAATGGAAGATTAATTTCAGAAGACAATCAATTTTATTCTACATGACTGTAATAAATAACAGCTCAGCTGCAGACAAGACATTAGGCCCTGGGAGGGGACATGTGTCACAAAGCCTAAATGACACACAAGGCTGAATTTGCCACCCCAAGTAAAGAAGAACAAACAGTCCCCAGTTGCCATTTCAACCTAGAAATGCAGAGGGCTTCTTAGAAAAGGAAGACATTAAGCTATACGCTAAGATCGCTACAGCAAGGAGAGTCCAAGAATTGATGCCAACTGAAGTGCATGTCCTCTGGAGTCATTTTATTTTGTTACCTCCCACAATTGTCTCATGGACTCCAAGCTCAACGTGGTACAAAGGGGGTTCCCAGACAGTTTCTCATCCAGGCCCAGGTACTTCGGCTCCCTGAAAAACTTGTGTAGTGGAAGCTATCGGTCTGATCCTTGTTGCACTGTACTGCCACCCACATGATGGCCAGAGAAGGTACTGCAGCTCATCAATCCACCCAGACCAGATGATCTGACGAAATACAGGGTACCTAGATGGTCATATATAACAGTTGCTTCAAGTGTTAGAATAACTTGGCAGGAATGACTTGTCTCTAGGAGGAGCTACACAGGTGAGCTCTGTCTCACCTTGCCGCGGCTGTCCCTGAAACTGCCACTTTTAGGAACCCAACCATCTCCCTGATCTGACTACATACCTGCTTCTGCTCCTCCACAAACCCTGCCTGCCTGCTCCAGAAACTGACCCGTACTCCACTGCTGGTCTCCAAACCCAGCTGAGACTGGTATCTACATAGCTTTGACCAAGGTTATTGCACCACATGCCTTCATACTATGTAAGAGTTTCCCAGTAAAAAAAAAAAAAGCAAGAAGGTCCCTCCATCCTCTGGTGTAGCAAGTCTTCCAGGAAAGAAGAAAGCCACACCTGGGCAAGGCAGCAGGTAATCAATGGTGGCTCCATGATTCAGGTGCCATCAACTAATGCATGACTCTGTTCAGCATACTTCAGTGGGCCTTTTACTCAAGTCTCCAGATGCTTTTTAATAAGATACTAAGGGAGTATGAGATAATTTACTACTTAAGAGACAAACAGCTACTACTTATTCTTAGAAAGGTAGTGTTACTATCTTCCCCTGGGGGCTGGGGATAAGAATAGGCCCTCGGTTTGGCTGTACTTGTCGTAAGAGGCAACTAAACAGCCACCGGGTAGATGGGACTCGTCAGCCTGGGAAGGCAGCTCATCTGAGAGAAGGAAAACTCTGATCTCAAACCTCCACTGCCTTGTGGCTACATCCAGTTGTGGAAAAGGCTTCAGGAGTCAAACTCGAGGCAAAATCCGGAGCTGGAGTCCCTGAGGCAGTTCATGGCTGAACACAGTCACGTTCTGGCAACTCCTGCGACGCCGCTGGAACCAACCGTATTGGCCTCTGCCTTTCCATTGGACCATTTCAGCGACGTGGAGAGGGGGGATTTGCTGCATGGGTAACAGCCTATCCTCCATACCTACTTTACCCAGGCTTCACGCACTGGAGAGGACACTGTTCCAGAACCACCATTCAGAGCGTGACACCATGGTCTTCCGAGACTGAAGGATGCCAACAACAAGTTACTATCATGTTTTTTCCCCCTGCATATACATAATTTTGGCCTCCAAAAAACCAACATGTCAGTTAAGCTATTCACAGCACAATCCAAGTTCGTGTCTACTCACAAGTTCCACTGTGTTGAATGGGGCTAACTCCCAGGAAAGTGGGTCTATCCAATCCTAACTCCCATTGAGCTGGGCTGGCACAGCCATCCCTGTGCCATCTCCAAGTGTCACAAACGTGCCGTAAAACATGTTTGTGGCTACTCGTGAGTCGGCAGTATAAGCCCGGTGCATCCTGGAACAATGCTGGCTTTCACAGGTAAGGTTGAGCCAAGTGGCGCAGGAGCTGGGAGAGGGTGGTGGGAGGGCATTTTGGAGGCGGGGAGGGGGGGTTTGGTGGGAGGAGGGTGGAATGGGGGGGTAGATCGCACCCAGGAGAGAGGCAAACTACAACAGAGTCGCGTCACAAGCTGATATATGCGCTCGGCAAATGGTTGAAATCCTGCAGGTGATTCCACCCACATTCCACTCCATGATCACATGTTCCAGAGTGAGAGCAAGGTGAAACACATGAATCTGATGTTCCCTCAGTCTCAGTCCCCATGTGCCTCCGATAGTATGATTCTAGTTTTTGAGGATACCGTACATGTTTTTCGTAAAACGCAGCCACAGATGCAAGCGATTTAAGGGATTTCCAAGGGTTATTTTTGACAATGTGCAATTTCTGCTTTATGCACCAACTTTAGAACCCCCCTTTAGGGAGGGACAGTAGCTTAGTGTTTGATAACCTGCTCTATGTAGAGGTGGCCCCAGGTTCAATCTCCAGGTAAGGCTGGAAAAAAATTTCTGCACCTGGACCTCTGCCAGTCAGTGAAGACAGCACTGAGCTTGATGAAAAAAGGGCCTGATTAAGGAAACAGCATCATGTGTTCCTGCAGCAGTCAAACCAAATAAGAACATAAGAACAGCCCCCCTGGATCAGGCCATAGGCCCATCCAGTCCAGCTTCCTGGATCTCACAGCGGCCCACCAAATGCCCCAGGGAGCACACCAGATAACAAGAGACCTCATCCTGCTGCCCCCCCTTGCACCTGGCATTCTGACATAACCCATTTCTAAAATCAGGAGGTTGTATATGCACATCATGGCTTGTACCCCGTAATGGATTTTTCCTCCAGAAACTTGTCCAATCCCCTTTTAAAGGCTAGACGCCAGCACCACATCCTGTGGCAAGGAGTTCCACAGACCGACCACACGCTGTAGGTCGGTCTGTGCAACCGTAGGCTCCACTTCCACTATGACAGATCCTTTTTGTTCTAAGCTATCTTGGGAGGGGGGTGTATTTGGGTGCAAACCTTGATCCCACCATGAGGGGATCAAGCACAACAGCAGGGAAGTGGAATCCATTTGGTGGCAGTCACCCTGAGAACATTACCATAAAGAGGTCGACAGCAGCCAGGCTGGGACTGGAAGGCATCACAAAAATGTGGGCATTTATCTTGACAGAGCCAAGAGTTTTACTCCTGTCACTGGTGCAGTGAATATTTAACTAGAAAGCACTTTCGCATGGCAAGAACGGGTATCCAGGAAATTTGCTCAATGTTCAATGCGACATTCGTCAGACGCGGGAGATGAAGGCCGTATTCTTTCATTACTTGGGGGGAGGGGAGAATGTCAACTCAAAAATGGTTCAGTTCTCCAGCTCTTACATGCCTCCATACCCCTTAGCACAGCATTTCTCAAACTGTGGGTAGAGACCCACTAGGTGAGTCGCAGACCAATTTCAAGCGGGTCATGTAGCGCCTAGCTCAGCTGCCATTGAAAATACAGAACTGAAAATAGAGGGGACAGGGCTGCTGGGTATGGCGGGGTGCCGGTGGGAGAGAGGCCTGGTGCTTTGCCCTGAATAGGTGGGAAGGAAGGATGCTGGAGAGGGGGGAGGACTGTGTGGTTTGAGAAGGATCCAAGTCTGCTTTGACTTCCAAACTGGAATGTTTGAATTCCAAGCTATGCAATATAACAGCAGGAATTGCACCGTGTAATGGGACCTTTGGTTGATATTGGCTTAGGTGTGAGGCCGAAACCGATGAGGTCACTTCCAGCCATGACATCACTTCAAGGTTCATGACATCACTTCTGATGGGTCCCAACAGAGTGTCATTCTGAAAAGTTGATTCCGGTGCTAAAAAGTTTGAGAACCACTGCCCTAGCAGAAAGAAGGTAAAAACTGAAAAGGGCAATGTGGTGTTCATTTGAATACAGAATGAGTGGGAGGGGGGAAGTTTCAAATGGCTGGTCCAGGAAATGGTTGGTACTTCTCGAAAAAACTGCAGTACAGCTGAAGTCACCCAGTATTTAGTCCCCCAAAGGGAGAACAAGGACCACAGCTCAGTGGCTAGATCACTTATTTTGCATGCAGAACATCTGCACATTAAATCCCTGGCATCTCCAGATAGGGCAAAGGAAAAATACTATATGATACAATGGAGATCTGCTGCTGGTCAGGACTCACATGACTCAGCTAAATCAAGGCCATTCACTGGTTTCCCTGTGATACTTGTGGCACACACAGGAGCCCTGGACACCTGCCTCCTGGCAGTGAGACCAGAAGCAAGACACAACAACAGATATAGGAGGCTGCAAAGCATGCTAGAAAAAGCCCTTCAGTCCACCCTGAGTCTCCTACAGGTGTTTGTTCTGTTGCATCTGGCCTCCAGACCCAGAAGTAACTTGGAATGATGTCGTCACCAGTGACTTCTGGTGGTACTTCGAATAGGTGAACCATGTGAAGTGGTACGGCAGAGGACAAAAAAGTTGAGAAACACTGAGCTAGATGAATCGAGGCTCTGACTCAGTACAAACCAGCTTATTTCATTCCTAGGTTCAAGGCTAGGACCAAGCTGAGATTGCTCTGGACTACAGCACAAGTGGATGTATTCCAGAGAAATACATCCACAATACGTCACAAGACCCAAGGAAGGAAAGAAGGTAAATCCAGTTCCTCAACGGTGTTTAAGAAAGAACAACTTCATATACAGATTGAGTCTAATTATTCGCGTGGGTTCCTTCCAAGCACTCACATGGATGGCAAAAAATGCACTATAGCAAATCCATTTGAAAAACAAAGTTTCTTTGCTCTGGGGATTTAAAAACAGCCTTGCTGACCTTTTGACTCTAAGATAAGAGTCATTAAGAAGACAATCCATCAGCCAGTCCTCCTCCAAAAGCTTAGAAAGTTTCACTCAGCCCCTCCCTTCACCAATCTAAAATGATCACCTTTCTTTCACTGCTCAGGGGGAGGGAGGGGTCCACTGGAGAGAGAAGGATTGATGGTCAGCCAACTGCCCTCTCTCTCTCCCTCTCTCATTAAGGAGGCTATTGTTAAAGGACTGATCAGCTTTTTAAACTGATTTTAAAGAGGTGCATTTTCCCCTTCTCCAGGGATCAGCACATTCCTTCTCATTTGCAGGGGCCATTCGTGTTGAGTCAAATTCGTGTATAAAAAATCTGTGTAGAAATAAGCTGGATATGTAATGCATACCGGGGAAAAAAAAGGAGTGAAGTTTAACTTCTGTACATTTGTGCAATCAGCAGACCAATTTACAGACCCAGAGTGGTCTTTACAATGTCACCAGCAACACCAAAGCAGTGCACGGGTGAGTCAGTCTGTCGGTCAATATCTCCTCTATTATAGCACATGTATCGTATTATCAGATCTCGAATTTCAAACCTAAACAAAAAAAAAAAAGCATTAATAAAGAATAAGGCAAGCCTGGGATTACATTGTCGCAGGTTTTACGATACGCCACGGCGGCTCTTTTCCAAACCAAACCCTAAAGTGCTCTGGGTCGGAGAAAGAGAGGGCTGCAAGCCGTTAACGGTTATAACTGTTAATCCAATACACCTTTTATACAAACCAATAAATACACGAGTAAAAAACCAGCACAGATGTTCATCTCTAATGCAATCTCCATTCAATTTCCTAAGTGCGGTCCCTCTGTGCAAACTAGCTTACGGTTATGTTTAGCTTGCAAATTCTTTTAATAAATAATGAATGCAATAAAACCAGTAGATCAATGGGAAGCTCGAGAAATCATAAAAGGGGTGGGGTGCGGTGGAGGGGATAGAGAAAGAGAAGCCTTTGTGTTTCAGCTCTTGCCGATTTCAAAAAGGAAAAAAAAACAACTTTAATCCACAGACAGATCAATATTACTCTTTTCCTTTTAAACCCAGCGCATAAATAGCGCACGGTTTAAATGCAGTTTAAACGCTGTTACCAGATATCAGTCACAAGGAACCCAATACAATCGGCGTGTGCCACAGTAATTGAACATTTTGGAAAACTTCAACACTGGCAAAGCATGCATTCAACGCTGCAGACGAATCTCTGCTATGGTATTAAGAACTCCTCTTACACAGGCAATGTTAATCCTTGGCACAACTTTTCAGTACTTATTGGGAATTTATTGGGAAATTACTGGGAATTTTTGCTCAGTCAAAAGACACACAAAGCACTCCAACAAGCAAAACAGGCTTAGGAGGTCAAGCTAGTGTATGAACATGAGAACCGTAATCACTTTAGATTTAGTTGCAGCAAAAACGTCCGTGTGAAAAGGACACGCAAACAACATAAGATCAGGCCCAGGACGCATCTAGTCCAGCTTCCTATATCTCACAGCGGCCCAGCACATGCCTTGGAGAAAGAAAAGACAATGTAACTATACCAGTGCTTCCCAAACGTTTTTGCACTGGGGCCCCAAACAGCAAGCAGTTGCAACCCACTAGACCAGGGGTCTCCAAACCCCGGCCCGGGGGCTAGATGCGGCCCACGGCAAGCCTTTATCCAGCCCACGGCCAGCCTCTTGTCCCCCGAAAGCCTCTGGCCCACTCAACTGAACACGACCAGAGCTATGCTCTGGTTGCATGTGGAGGGTGTTCTGAGGACCAGAGAGGTTGAATGAATGAGCCCATTCACTTATTCACTCGCCTACATTCTATCTCTAATTTATTTATTTAAATTTTATATTTAAATTTTTTTCCGGCCCTCAACACCACACCGGATATTTGATGCGGCCCTCTAGCCAAAAAGTTTGGAGACCCCTGCCCTAGACAAAAAAGAAGATACTAGAAAGAAAAAAATTATGTATAATAAATAATAATAAATTATTAATAATCAGGATTCTGATTATACTAGAGACCATATGTATACTATAGTGGGTAGATATATATTCCCCTGGGGGCTGGGGATAAGAATAGGCCCTCAGTTTGGCTGTACTTGTCGTAAGAGGCAACTAAACACCCACCGGGTAGATGGGACTTGTCAGCCTGGGAAGGCAGCTCATCTGAGAGAAGGAAAACTCTGATCCCAAACCTCCACTGCCTTGTGGCGACATCCAGTTATGGAAAAGGCTTCAGGAGTCTACCGCGAGGCAAAATCCGGAGCCGGAGTCCCTGAGGCAGTTCATGGCTGAACACAGTCACGTTCTGGCAACTCCTGCGACGCCGCTGGAACCAACCGTATTGGCCTCTGCCTTTCCATTGGACCATTTCAGCGACGTGGAGGGGGGGATTTGCTGCATGGGTAACAGCCTATCCTCCATACCTACTTTACCTAGGCTTTGCACACTGGAGAGGGCACTCTGTTCCAGAACCACTATTCAGAGCGTGACACCATAGTCTTCCGAGACTGAAGGATGCCAACAAAGTGGGTAGATATTTGCTAGACTCTCTCTAAAAATGGAGTTCAAGGAATGTTCCCCTAAACTTTTACAGTCATTCCAAGGTACCCAGAAGACTAAAATAGAGAGCAAGATGAGCACTTTGGGACTTGCAGGCCAGAGAAAAGGCTGAAACAGGGTGATCTACAGCACTAGAGAAAATCAGAAAATGTGACATTTTAATTTGGGGGTATGAAGATAACCTCATATCACGTTAGCTGCTATAGATTTTCTTCTGCAAATCAGGAAAGAGTGCTTGCAAAGTTTTTTGTTTGTTTTGTTCCAAAAACTTTTCATGACCCACCAAAAGTCAACTTGCAACCCAGTGGTGGGTCCCAACCCACAGTTTGGGAAACACTGAACTGTACCATTAATTGCATGGACATAGAAGGCATACACTAGAAACTTGCAGGGTAGACAAAATGCCCTTAGTGGTATTAATATTTCTAATTTTCCAACTGTAGAGTCAGCGGGAAAAGTTGTTTTTGGCCTACAGTCCCTTTTAGAAGCGAGTGTTACCAGTGGGGCTGACCGAGCTCAAAACTGCACTGCCCCAAGGGCTGGCTTTAATATATCAAGCCAAATAAAACAGGATCATTGAGAATCATTACATGCTAGCCTAGCAGTTGTATTTTGCAATTCACGTCTAATCAAAGCACATTAGAAAATTTCCAACACGTAAACGGCAAATAGCCAACTGCGCTTTTTCAAAATCCTCGATGTTGAGATTGCTAAGTGGAGTTTCTAAAGTTAAAAACAAACACCCCTCAAAACGTCAGGGATTTCTGTGAGATTATAGACAGAATGAAGGGGGACACTGTAATGTCTCAGGGTGAACTCTGGCACTCAGTTAAACTGTTTAAATCCTGTTCACTTTAGCTGGATTTAAGCTTATTCAGTGCATGCAGGACCCTTTGTTCAGGATACAAATAAGAGTTTTACTTTTGCGCAACAGAAGTTGCAGACATGAGCAGGGACAACCCGGCTCCCGCAATCACTACAAACTATTCACTAGTCACCTCTGGCTTCAGGGGGATACAAGAGTTCCTTTCAAAGACAATTGTTCTTGGAACCCATTTTTTACAAACCAAGTCTGGGGACAAAATGCAGAGCAGATGCTTAGTTCCATTTTAAGCAGTACCTGCAGATTGCATCTAACCAACTTGGGGCCAATCCATCACACTGAAAAGTTAATAAGGTATTTCTAACTCATCCAAAATGTTGAGTTGGCCCACGTCCTTACCAACCTCCACTGAACATACAGCATAACATTTCACATAGCAAGGCCCACATATTCCTCTTCCAATTCCATAGATTTCTTTTGCGTCTTGTTTTTAAATAGCTCATCAACAGGGTTTTTCTTGTTTGCTGTAGAACAGGGGTCTCCAAACCCCGGCCTGGGGGCCAGATGCAGCCCGCGGCAAGCCTCTATTTGTCCGCAGTCAGCCTCTGATCCTCTGAGAGCCTCTGGCCCAGTTGACCAAACGCAACCAGAGTTGTGCTTGTGGGGTGGGGGAATAGGGGTCCATTTAAGTGCATGCTTTTTTCCTTGGGCTGTGTTGGCGCTTGGAGAAATTCCTGGATTTTTGATTCCATTTATTCATTCATTTAAGTTCCATCTCTAATGGCATTTATTTAAATTTTATATTTAATTTTTTTTTCCGGCCCTCAACACTGTGCCAGATATTTGATGCAACCCTTTGGCCGAAAAGTTTAGAGTCCCCCGCTGTAGAAGCACATTTGGTGCTTTTTTGCATTCAACAGCAGTCACTCTGGTTTCCAGTTGCATTTTTAGAGCTATGGTAGGTAAGAAAGATACAAGACAGGTGCACTTGCACCCTCAGTACATAAGACATTTTAGCCAAGAGCTCATGGAATTTGGGGCAAAAACCATGGCCCAGTGGTAATATTTTGCACATCAAACCCGTTCAAAACATAAACATGGCCATTTCTCTCCTACTGGAAGGCTACAACCATGACACACAACCCATACATACAAAATTCTCCCCATAACCCTGAAGAAAGAAAACTCCCGAAGGTACAACCAGCAGAGCTCATAGATCTGGCCAGGATCAATATCAGCACACTGACCCCTTTTATACAGTCAGCTTTTCTCCCAAGACGCAGATGAGGAAGTAGCTCTTGCAAAAGGAGTACACAACAGGGTACATCCAGCAACCTGAAGAATAGCCCTGTACGTGGGACTGTTTGGGACTCCAACGTGTTTGATCAATATTGACCAGCGGCATAGCTAGCCATCAAGAAGCCTGGGGCAAAGTTAAAAATGACGCCCCCCCCCCAATCACACCCAGAAGTGATGTCATACTCTTCCAGGTGTGACCTCACACCCACTTTTTTTTTTAATTGAAAAATAAAAAAAATCGCCACTTCACCTAACCCACCCCAGCCCCTCTCCTACTTGCCCCCAAGAGTCACAAGTGGAGACTGGAGTCTCTGGCATGTTGCTGCCCCTGCTCCATCACCGCCCCCCACCGCAGCCCCTTCCTCCTTGCCCTCCAAGCCCCTGGAGCAAAGGGAGCAAGTGGAGAGGGACTGCAATCCCTGCCTCCCCTCTGGCAGAGTGCTGCTTTTTTCTGGCACTTTTTAGAAGAGGCAAGAGCAGTAATAGCGGGGGGGAGGGGGAGGCGCATTTGTGCAGGTGCATAGACTGACTATGACCCCCCTGGCAGCCTGGTGCAATTGCTATCCCTGCACCCCCAATGCTACTACACCAATGCTACTGACCAATCCTACACCAATGCTACTGACTTACTGGGATAAAGAAAAGTGCAGGTAAATACACTAAGGATCCAATCCTATCCAATGGGGCATGCACAGCATCCTGTGGTAAGGGGGCAGTCACAGAGGCTTCCTTGAGGAAGGAAATGTTTGTGTCTTGACCTTGGGGCTGCATTGCAGTTGCATTGGGTCTGGAAAGTTGGATAGGATTGAGCCCTAAAGGTGTTGAGTTAGGAATGGCAGTTAGGAATTTTTTTTATTATACACAGTTTTCTTTCCCCCCCCCCACCTACCTACAGGCCTTGGTAGTGAAATAGAGCCTCTTTGGTCAGCAGCAGTGTACCTCTGAACAACAGTTGTTGGGGGAGAAGCAACAGGAGGGCTCAGTTACCTTGCTAGAAAAATCTGGTTGGCCACTGTTGCTTACAGAGTGCTAGATTAATCTTTTTTAGATAAATCATTATCAACATTCTGCAGGGGTCTTCTATTTCCCCTCCCCCCTTGTCATCCAAAGTGCAAATGGAAAAAGTTATTCAGTGTCATCGCCCACCCCCTGGGAGGCTAGTTGGAGCCAGAAGTGATTGAAAACAAAATTGTGCTTGGTTTTGAATTTGATTGTTGCACTCAGTTATACAACAATGTTGAAAAAAAGACCCCCCAAAAATATCAGTGGACGCTAAGCGCACGATCCACCAAATTTAAGCACTTTAAAGCCCCATCCATTTCAATGGGGCCATCTAAAACACATGCTTAACTCTCCCACTGAACCTCAGGAAAGGCGTAAAAAGTGCTGAACTATGAGCAGATCATGCCCCTAGTTACTTAACACAAATGGGTCCAGATCCTGCACAAAGTATGACCAAAGTATGACCAGATCCTGCGCAAAGTATGACCTTAAAATCTGGGGAGGTCACTAAAATATTACAACGCTGGCAATAAACAGAATTTAATAAGGCGAAATGCTACAGTGCAAGAACTAAGACTTTTTTCCCCCCATTTCCACGATCATTTGCTGAATTTAAAATAACACGCTCAGTAAAAAGAAGGCAGGGTACTTTATTCAACTTTATGATTTGTAATCTTAAGCTCCAACTGAGTAGAAAAAATTACCAGAATATACCAGTCTATGAGTTTTCCTTTGCATTCAGTCAGATAATTGAAGGTTTTCTGTTTTGTTTTGTTTTTTAAAAAAAGGACTTTCATGAACTCAAGGGAAGAAGCAACCTAAGAAAGGTCAAACCCAAGCAAATTAACCCCCCACCTCCATTAAAATTAGAAAAGTCTCCTCCCCCCATCACCACCATCCCTGCAATCAATTCGGGACAATGAAATTCTATTTGTACTGACATTTCAAACAGACTCAGTCTAGTCTCACTTTCCTGGTCATCCTTTTTTTTTTTTTTCCTTTGCAATGAAATATTAATGCTGAGAAAATGGTTACACTATTAAAAGACATTGTGCTATATTTAGATTTATCTATTGATTTCCACCACTGTGGAATAATTAATCATTCAGAATGAAATTCTACAAATTTAACCCTGTCTAGGAGGCTAATCAGGAGGTTAATTTTTTTTCCCCCTGAATGATCTTATGATTATGTATATTTAAGTTCTTTTAAAACACACACACACACGGGGGGGGAGGGGAGAGAGTGAGAGGGTGTTTTTTGTTTTTTGCTTTAAACCTGGGGTGAGAAAGAAAGAGAGGTTGCCGCCACTTTAAACGCTTCAATCTCTTTGACATTGCTGGCAGTGTACGGGAGCATTAATGCATCTGTCACGATAACAAGGCTAAGAATAACATGTAGACATCAAACCGAGCAGAGAATCCATCTGAAGTGATTCATTCAGATCCGTCTCCTTGATTTATTAAACGCAGGGCAACATCTGCAGCCTCACAGAGCCTGCTTGGCAAAATTAATGCAAGATCAATTCAAATGGAGGAGGGTAGGAAGGGGGAAAAACACGCAAGGAAAAAAAAAAAGAGAAAGAGAGATAAATCAAAACATAATTTGCATGCAGTTCCACAATCAGGCTTATTGGGTGTAAACACTTCGTTCCCCTTCCCAGAGCCAATGAGTTGAAATGCCTGTGCATTTTCATCTGCCAGCTTTTCAGAATTGTGGGATCTGAAGTGACACTGAAGAGTTTCTTCTGCAGACTGAGATGGTGAAAAGGGAGGGTAAAAAAAAAAAAAAGGAAGACAGAGAATAAAACACTTCCCCAAACTATGTGAATAAATAGCAAGAATATAATTAATGTCTAATTATTTTGCTTTGGTTTCAGGAGCACAGAGTGTGGCATTTATTAATTTTTTTTTCCTGGAGGGCGCTTTGCCAAAAGAATTGCCCCTCTATGAAAACTTAAAATCTGTTGCGGAAACATACAGACACAGCCCTTTATTTCAGCGGAAAAACGTTTCAGCTGCAGCTGGGGAGATCTAGGGCTCTTGGAAAGAGCAAGATTATTTTATCCCTGTTCCTCCAGATTAGATTTCCCTATAAATGAGTTGGTGAGATATTCAGAGAGTTGAAAAGGCTCGCAACTGCAAAGTCTTTCTTTAAAGGGGAAGAAAAAAAAAACACCACCCTGAAAGATGTTATGAACTATTGATAATTTATCTTAAAAGGCAGAAAAGGCATCTCTCTCTCTCTCCCCTAGACACTTCAAGTTTTCAAAGATGATGCTCACTGCGCTAAACATTTCTGTGACACGTGCCAAAGGTTACAAGGCATTTCATGTACATCAGCATATTGTTCCCCATTACAACTCATAAGGAAACACATTGCAGAATAAAAGGTGAAGGTGACTAACCTATTTGCCTAAAGCACTATAAAAAGTCCACAGGGGAGGCAAGATTTAAACCAGAAAGTTCCCGGATGAAACTCTTTTGCCATTATCTACATGCCCTCCAAGATCACAAACACCCCAAAATCACAAAATTAATAACCTTCCACACTGATATTAATTTAGGTCAATTCCTCAGTAAAAAAACATGGATTCAAACTTGTCCAAAGCCAACACCTTATGCAAGGAAAAGCACGAGTGAGTTATTTTAAGTGGGCACAGAAGATCAATGTGCCCACTGAAAACTAGAGTGTCACTGGATTGGAGTGACTTAGAGTCCAATCCTATGGATGTCAACTCAGAAGTAAATCCCATTAGATTCAATGGGGCTTACTCCCAGGAAAGTATAGATAGGATTGGGCTGTTAGAGCCCAATCCTATCCAACTCTGGAGTTCCGGTGCAGCCGCAATGCAGCCCTGGGGTAAACAAACATTTCCTTTCCTTGAGGAGGCCTCTGTGACTGCCTGCCCACCTAAAGATGCTGCACTTGCCCCTTTGGCATGGCTGCACCGGCACTGGAAAATTGGATAGGATTGTACCCATTATCATCACTTGGGCCTCCTTCCTCTTTCACAAAAAAACACCACAAGGTTCATTTTGGCTGGCACCACAACCAGAAGCAGTACAATCAAATGTGTACAGCCCAAGATTTTCACTTTTTAAAGAAAGCCTCCTGGCTGTTCTTAACCAAACTAATGTTACTCATTTTAAGAACTTATCGGCCATTTTCTTGGCCTCTACCTCCCTTTCTTCTTTTCTGAGAAGTTCTTTCCATGTTGGATCAATGCTTCAGAACCACAATCTAGCAGATGACAGAATTCCTCATTATTTGATTGGGGTTAATTCCCATTAAATCAGTTGAATGCATCTCACATCGTAATATCTCTCTCGCAAAAGCCCTAAACAGTTCTGTTCCCAAGTTTCTATTGTTACAATGGGCTTACTTAGAATCAGTATGTCTGAGATGGCAAGCTCTAATAACACACGAAATACGACCACTCATCTGAATACTCAGGCTGGAAGTAACAGGTTTCTTGAAGGATATTTCGCCGGCACACACCTCATCGGCCAAACTGCCAGCACAGATCAGCTGAATTTCAAGTTCAGCCTGCCGATGTACGTACAAAATGATCACTTTGAAATCCCCAACATGCTGCACATCTAGAGAAACACTGGTATATAAAGAGATTAGCATTGCCATTCTAAATACATTATTATGTATGCCAATAAAGGTCTTATCTATCTATCTATCTATCTATCTAAATACATTACAGTAGCACAAATCCTATTTGTTTCAACAGGACTTCCACTATGTGGCAAGTTTTGCATACGGGTCTAAGATAAGGCATTTTGACGGCATTCTACAAACTCAGAAAGCAACTTTTTTTAAATGCAGAAAGTGAAAGGGACAGCGAAGCAAGAGTTTTTCCCTCCTTGGTTTCACCGATCACCATTATATTTAAAGGCTCACCAATATATTTAACAGTCTCATCCTACTACAAAAAAAAGAACAGCAACTTTTAAATAGCTTTTAACACAGCCAATGTCATAACAGTACAAGTTTCAATTTCCGTATTGCTTTGCCCTCCAACAAGAAAAAAAAAAAAAGCATCCCAGAACTGCAGGATGCAGTGATATTTTTGGAACAATGCTCATGCAAGCTTTATCTCAGCCGCTCAATGACATCATCGTCTGTGACAATTTCACTTTCCAGGTGGCAGGAATGCAACTATTGTTGGTTGCCATGCAAGCATGCACTGTTTTAATTCATAAACACACACACACACACACACACACACACACACACACACACACACACACACACACACACACACACACCCCAACCAGATTCATTCGAAAAGACTGACCTATAGAAAGAAGACTCTCAGTTTCCTACATTGTTGGCTTTTCTGCTATCCCAACGTGGGACACCCAACTCAGTATGATGTGTTCCAATTTAATGATTTGATCCCTCGCAATGACCAAAGTCAGAAGCTATGGGGATGATAGATATTATGAAAGTGCAGTGGCTCTCTTATCAAGAGAACTTCAAGGGGGGGGACGGTTATTATTAAGAACAATAGTAAACCACTTTTCAACAAGAGTAGGTTACAAAGCGCGTAACATCATAAAACATCCATAAATGGTTCCCTGTCCCCAAAGGCCTTGCAATCTGAACACACACACACACACACACACACACACACACACACACACACACACACACACACACACACAGAGAGAGAGAGAGAGAGAGAGAGAGAGAGAGAGAGAGAGACTAGCTACAGCCGATGGAAAAGACGACATGCTGGGTTGAAGAGGGACAGTTGCTCTACCCCTGCTAAATATCACCACTTTGAAAGGTGCCTCTTGGCCCAATTAGCAGGTCCTTCCCAAAGTTTAGTGATTACAGTCCCAAGAATGTGACAAGGTGTTCACAGAGGCAGTTACTTCCAACTAACAAGATCAATAAAAAAACTGAAAGGCCCAGTGATGGAATGAGGAAATGTAACTAATCAGTATAACAGTTGTGCAAGATTTCCACACGATTTTTTTTTTGCCCATTTATTTCTTCTATTTAGACAGATACTGTGTCGACACTCTCGCATTCACAGTTTACAAATGCATCTGATGCTCTCTTTCTTTCGGAGCACCCAGTCACATTCCTCAACTCTTAAATAACCCCCCCCCCACCCCCGGTCAGGTCCTCTCAATGACTCTTCTTCACCTTGAGGCCCCACTCCCACTCAGAGACCCAAGGCTTTCATAAGCGAGGAAATGTCATCTTCAGCCGGTGGTACCAATAGCCAGGCCTCTGCGACTTTCACAGGGTCCTGGGCAAGTTTTGCCTATGCCAAATTTGTTATAGTGTGGAAAGGAACCCCCTCCTGCCCCCCCCCCAAAAAATTCCCAAGTCAACTTCCAGGACTCCAGAAACAAAATTAAGAGTCATGACCAGGACCCAATAATCTATTTCAGCACACAGTCATTAGTGAAATGTTAATTTTATCTTATTTTAATTTTAGACTGCAAATCCCAAACCTAAGGGAAGGATGATGATTTCTGTGAGCACAAATCTAGGCTCTTGATGGTCACACATTCATGGTTATAGTGGCGCAGGTACAATTTGAGAGCTATTTTGAGCTCTCACCCACACCTGTGTTTAATGTCCAGTTTAGACACACCTGTGTCTAATGTCCAGACACACTTGTGTCTAATGTCCCTTCTCTTCCATCTTCTCATCCTGTACATGTCATTCAGGCAGGCTATCCCTTGAGTGGGGCAGCCTCTCTGGGCCTTGCACTTGACAAATACGTGGCCATAATAGAGGGGCCACACTGACTGAGCTGACAGTGCCCCACACCCTTCTACAGATGGCTCGAGCTAGTCCTTTTTCCATATCACCACTTTTGAAGGCTGCTTCAGCATTCAGACCAGTTTGCAATATTGTAACGGGGACCTTCCATCTGAGAAAAAACAAGCCCAAAACCCTCAGGCGGGCACCAAAAACTCATTGCCACGGTCCTTTGGCTCCTGGCCCATGCCATTTTGACAGTAATTTGTTTCATGGAGACTGAATGCTGAATTAAAGCCAGGGATTTTGTTTGTGTGTGTGTGTGTGTGTGTGTGTGTGTGTGTGTGTGTTGGAGGAGGTGTGCTTTGAACCTTATCTGACTCTCAAACTATGCCAATAAACAGACACATCTAAGACAGAGGGATAGTTAAGTCATAGACATTCCCGTCTGACTGAAATGTACAGAATGAGAAGATGGAAGAGAAGGGACATTAGATACAAGTGTGTTTGGACATTAGACATAACCAGCGCCACTATAAGCATGAATGTGTGACCATCAAGAGCCTAGATCTGTGCTCGCAGAAATCATCACCCTACCCTTAGGTTTGGAAGGAGCAATATCCTTTTCCCATCCATTATACACACACACACACACACACACACAGAGGCTATTTTACTTCCACTTTTTATGACAGCACGGATCTCAAGCACAGAAAGGCTGAAGACATGACAAGAAACTACCTGATTTCAAACACAGAGGAAAAGTTACGAAACATTTTTGCCCGGCAGTGAGTCAGAGGAGACCCAATCAAACGGCCATGTGGTTTTTACACAAACGCACACACTTTCTTTGGTTGTCTATAAGAGCAAAATAATTTTTAAATGCCTTTATATGACTTCATTGTTTTTGTTTTAAATTTTGAACTACGCTCTCCATCCATTTTTAGGACATAACTCACCGTAAGACATACTTGTCCTTTAAGTATCCAGAAGGTGTTTTTGTTTGCTTTTGCTATGGTTTGCTTTCCTCTGATTTATACAAGAAAAGAATTTAAGATCCTCTCCTCATCAGGACCCCTGAAACCTTTGGGAAACCTGTCAGCAATCTCAGGGACAGCAACCCAATTAGAGCCGCTTAAAGGTCTGAAAGAGATGACTAGGACAGGCTACAAAGCAGCAAACCCACTGAGCGAAATAAAGAGAGATTATGCCACAGGAGCAACAGTTAGTCAATAAACTCTCCACAGTTCTCAGGCTCACGTCGCACCATCTCTTTCATCATAATTTTTTCCCCCGTTTGCAGAAGTACCCACTGCTCCTGCAACACCAGTTAACATTCCCAACTTCCAGCAAGCTGAAGGGACTGCAAGATGGAAAGTTTCGCCGAGACAGAGGGGAAAATGGTGGGGGGCTTCAGTGGGAACAGCTTTCCTCTCGGTAACAAACACATGGAATAGTGCAAGTTAAATGCAAAGAAGCAGATTCTTCGTGCACACAACAATTGCAAAAAACTATTGCCACACGCTTGCAGAAAAGCAGTACTGCCAATGCGATTTCTTTCTACCGATTTAAAAAGGCAGTTCTCTCCTTTTATCATTTACCAAAACAGAGTTCCTTCTAGTTCTCCCGGAAAGCAGATGGGATCCCCCCCGAACATGAGCACCTCATGGGTTTTAGCATTCAAATTACACCCTCATATATTTCGTTGTTAGGAGGGGGAAAAAAGTTGTGACTCTCTTCCTTGCCTGCTTTGCATAATCTCATTCAGACAATCCCCTGTGGGGAAAGAGCATCCTAATGAGGACCGAATCCCATTCAGCCTCCAAGGTTTAGGGTCAACGATCTGAGGTGACCATATGGGGGTGTACAGCAAGCAGAACCGGTCTGATAAATCTTGCCTAGGACTTTGAGACAGCCCCAAATTAGATCCCCGGACCAAATGGCTTCATACTATGTTTAAAATCGCACATGCAGGGCCTCTGGTGCTCTGCTGGCTTTAAATATACCAAGATATTCACTGGTCCCCTGGACTTCGTTGATGGCTACAGAATGCAAATCTGGGTTCAGTGATGCCTCTGTGTTGTTATCAACACATACACTTTCTCTGTCTCCTAATACTTTAAGGGTTCATAGACACAATAAACACAAGTCAGAAAGAGAGAGAACATTGATATGAAAATGTTACAGAACATAATACTTGTGCTCAAGTCATTCTATTAGCATATAAGGAAGGAGACATGATAAAATCTCAATGGGAAAAGAAAGAGAAAGTCACAAAACTGCTTGAAATAACATTCAAGCCATAGGGTGGCTCAAATGGGACTTCCATTCCACCCAATGGGATGGTAACTGGGAAATATTAATTTGCTTGGAGTTTGTTCTCTCAAACACAAAGGCTAGCATCTCCAGTGTAAAATTCACTTAAGGACAATGCGCTGTTTGTGATTCTAAACTCTTTGACAGTAGAAGCATATCCCACTGCTTTCATTTGAATTTGCTCCCTAGTGAGCACATTTCGAATCTCCAAATATACAGTATTTGGAAACATGAGCCCCACCGGGTCCAGTTCCTTTCAAGGCTTTCAGCAGTGCAATCCGGAATGCATTGACCTGGAAGAAAGTCTTCTCGAAATCAACAGGAGCTTCCTTGTCAAAGTGCAGCCTTTGAGGATTTGAGAGTTAGAACTGCAGCTTGGTAGGAGAGTCAACTACAGTAATTGAGGAGTACATTCTTGCTCCCCCGCTCCAAAAAAATATGTATTTTTTTTTGCACAGAACCTTTTGCACACTGAAAACTTGCACAGCAAGTATCTAACATAGGTAAATGTGTGCTTGCACATTAGGGCCTGAGGTCCCCCAGAACTTCCTTACAGTGATCAGATGGGCTCCCTTGATGCTAAGCGCATTTATTTTAAAGTTAGCCCTGTTAGTTGCATGGAACTTGAACACAGATTTAGGGAAAAACACAACTCAGTATTTTGATGCAATGATAATCATGTTAGCCTGTAGACAAAACCAACCAATCTCAACAGACCCTACTCTTAAGGAAGCTCATCTAGAACAGCAGCCTAGCTCTTCCTCGCTAGTACACGTTTCTGTGACTCTGATTCCCAAGTGCATTTATTAAACCGCCCGCATCATCCTATCTTATCCTCCCTCCCATCCAAGATAGGTCACACCACCTGCAATTCCCCTAAGGTTCAAGATTACATTGAAATCTAAACCATCTCTGATGGGGTTGAAAATTTCAGCCCGGTCACACTGATTCTAACTGCATTTCTTTGCAAGCAAGAGACTTGATCTGCAAGTCTCTTGATCTGCAAAAAGAGGGGGGGAAGCCCCCTTCTTTGTCAGCTCATCAAGGGGCTGCCACTGAAAGTTTTCCATACAAAACTTGCTTGCTTTGCACAGCAATGGAACAAAATTGCCACCCCAAGAAATTCAGCTGGGACCTTCCCAATATCTTTCTAACAGTTTGGAACAGCTCCTAGGGACTTCTAGAGGTCTTTCCCACCAGAGCTCTCCACTTACAGTGCCACGTGCATGTCCACTCAAAACCAAGCCCCATCATGTGGGCTTACTCTCAAGCTAGCATATATAGGATGGCAGCCTAAGGCTGTAATCTTAGGCACACTGACCTGGGTGTAAGTCCCTTTTATCTCAATGGGACATGTCTGGGTAGAGGCACACAGGATGGCACTGCTAGACTTTTTCCAAACAACTTTCCAAGCAAGCCCTTCTGGAAACAAATGGGACTGGTTTCCAAGTACTTCTCTCTAGATAAGTTAGATAAGATAGCTTGCTTGGTATGCGACCCTATGCATGCTTTCCTGGGAGTAAACCCCACTGAACTCAGTGGGGCTTATTTCTGAGTAGACACACATAGGATGGCACTGCTAGACTTTTTCCGAACACACAAATCTAAACTTTCCAAGCAAGCCCTCCTGGAACTGAATGAGACCAGTTTCCAAGCACTTCTTTCTAGACAAGAGCCAATCTTACGCATGAGATAAGACCTCAGAAGTAAACCCCATTATAGTCATACTTCCAGGTAAGTATGGATAAGACTGTGGCCTCAGTCAGATTAGGTAGCTAGCGAGATGAGCTGGACAGATAGATATTTTAAAAGGCAGCCAGCTCAGCGCATCTGAGACCTTAGAACTCGCCTCCTCCCAGCCTACCCTCAATGACCCCAAGCCACTTGACTCAATAAACCCAGTTCTTGTGATTGAGGGGCAACACAAAACCTGATGAACCTTCAGGGACCACAAAACCTCGTTTACCTGCCCACCCTTTCAGGGATTACAAAATCTGATGAACCTGCCTCCCTTTCAGGGAGACCTGTCCCTTGGGGGGGGGGGACCTGATGGACCTGCCCCCCCCCTTTAGGGACCACAAAACCTGTTGAACCTGCCACCCTTTCAGGGGCACCTGTCCCTTGGGGGGGGACCTGATGGACCTGCCCCCCCTTTAGGGACCACAAAACCTGTTGAACCTGCCACCCTTTCAGGGGCACCTGTCCCTTGGGGGGGGACCTGATGGACCTGCCCCCCCTTTAGGGACCACAAAACCTGTTGAACCTGCCACCCTTTCAGGGGCACCTGTCCCTTGGGGGGGACCTGATGGACCTGCCCCCCCCTTTAGGGACCACAAAACCTGTTGAACCTGCCACCCTTTCAGGGGCACCTGTCCCTTGGGGGGGGACCTGATGGACCTGCCCCCCCTTTAGGGACCACAAAACCTGATGAACCTGCCTCCCTTTCGGGGGGACCTGTCCCTTGGGGGGGGAACCCTGTCCCTTGGGGGGTCCTGCCCCCCCCTTACACAACACACACACACACACTCAGGCTCGGACACTCTCTCCCACCTGGCGTTGGTGCAGTCGTTGTACAAAGTTTCGAAGTCCTTCCTGGTGATGAGCTTGCAGCGGTTGACGCCGGGCTGGATGGCGCCCAGCCCGCGCAGGATCCGGACTTGCTCCACCGTGCAGACCACGGGCGATATGTCCAGCCTCTTGAGCTTGGTGTAGACCGTGTGCAGCCCCCCCACCAGGTGCTTGAGGAAGAGGTCGAAGACCTGGGGCAGGCAGATGAGGTCCTGCCCCTCCACCAGGAAGGAGGCCACCTTCACCCCGTGCAGGTCGACCATCTTGCACTCATTCCCTCCTCCTCCTCCACCAGTACTCCCAGTAGCAGCAGCAGCAGCAGCAGCCCCGCTGCCGGGGTTGCCTCCTCCTCCTCCTCCCGCCCCACCGCCCGCGGCGCTGGAGATGAAGCTGTGGATGAGGCTGCTGGTCAGCCGGGGGGACTCGGCGGGGCTGGAGGAGTAGAGGGGGTCCCCCCGGAACAAGCCCCCCGAGCCCCCGGCCGCGCTGCTGCAGCCGCCGCTCCCGCCGCTGGCCCCTGCGCTGGAAGTTGCCGGGATGATGGGGGGAGAGGACACGGCCATGCCTTCCACTTGGCCCCGGGCGCCCGGACCGCAGGCGGCGGCAGCTGCATCCACCCCGGCCGGCTCCACTTTCTCCCACGGACTGTGCGCGGCGCTGGAGCAGGCAGGGAGGCAGGCAGGGAGCCGGCGCTGGAGGGGCGGGCGGGGGGGCGGCTCGGACGCGCTCCCAGCACCAGCCGCTGCCCCAGTCGCCGCCCACTGCCCGCCCCAGGGGCGGGGGAAGGATGCTGATGCCGGCCCAGGCGCCGCCTTCGGGGCTGTGGCCGGACGCAGGCACTGCCTCCTGGGAGAGGGGGACGGACAAGTGGGGAGGGAGCATCGCCCCCCCCCGGTGGGGACCTGTGAAGGGGAGGGGGCGCAGAGGCAGCGTCAGAGGGGGAGGGGGGCTTGGCTGCCCTTCCAAACTTATCCAAACTCTCCATCCTTTGGAGAGAGGGGAGGAAAGGGCAACGTGGGAATCGCAGCCACTGCCTGCTGGGAGAGAGGAAGGGGGGCACATGTGGGGCAGTAATCGAGGCACTGGGGCAGTAATCGAGGAAGGGGGGCACATGTGGGGAGGGGAGCATCGTGGGGCCCCCCCCAGTGTGCCCTTGTGAAGGGGAAGGGGCGCAGAGGCAGCATCAAAGGGAGGAGGAGGGCTGGGGAGGGGGCTGGTCGAAACCGATCCAAACTCTCCATCCCTTGGAGGGAGAGGAAAGGGACCCTGAAGGGGAACGTGGGAATCGGGTCCTCCAGGCAGTGGCGTAGCTAGAGGGAGGGCGAAGCACTAAGGTTTGCAGGGAGCCTCACCGCAGCGACCCGGCCCCGTCCCCTTCAAAGCCATTCCGGGCAGGGGGGAGTAATACAGAGGCACCCCACCCCACCCCCGCCTGGAATTGCTCCTTGGCTTGCACGCTGCCTACTCGAGGCTCCCTACGAGTCCAATCCTATGCCTGTCTACTCAGCAAGTTCCATTATAGTCAATTGAGCTTACTCCCAGGAAAGTGAGGATAGCATTGCAGCCTTACAGCCCAATCCTATGCACACTTTCTTGGGAGTAAGCCCCATTGACTCTAATGGGACTTACTTCTGGGTAGACATGCATAGGATTGGGCTGTTAGTGCTTTGCACCCCCCCTCTAGCTACGCCACTGGTTCCAGGGAAGTTGGAGCTGGGAGGGGGGCGATCAGGTGCACGTTGCCCCCGCCCAAAGCAAGCCGACTGGCAGCCCACTCCTATGCATGAATACTCAGAAGTAAGCCCCACTGAGTTAAATGGGGATTACTCTCCCAGGAAAGTATGCATAGGATTGCAGCCTTCCTTCCCAGAGAAGTCTCTTAGGACCTTGTCTGCACATCTCATCCACCAGAACTGGAGTCCTCCCCTCCTTTTGAATCTTTGCAGGTTAACCCAACAATCCTACAATGTACTATTTCCAACCCTGGCTTTGGGGCATCCCTTCTATGCAGGGGGCTCTGTCAATTTCACTTAAGTACCATCTAATGGGGGAAGTGAAACTGACAACCCTTGAAAGAGTTCTGCTGCCCAGCATCTTTAATGGGCCAGTTGATCAAATGACTTTGTACAGATTAATAAATTAATCGATTAATTAACTGTCCAGGATGCAGCACGTGCCCCGTTGGTACGGCTGCATCAGTGCTGGAAAGTTGGATAGGATTGGGGCCCTTAATCGATTAATTTATAAATCTATAAAAAGTCATTTGCTCAACTAGCCCATCAAAGATACCTGGCAACAAAATCTATGCACGTTTATGGAAAGTTGTTGGGCCCTCATTCAGGATAAATGTGCATAGATTTAAAAGAATCATTCTGAAGAAAAATAACTATTCTTATTTTTTAGATGGTGCGTTCTTGCTTATATCTCATCGACGGAATTCTTAGAATAGGCATTCCCTTCTGTGGGTGGGGGAAGGGAATGCCAGCTCTACCAGGGGTGTCAAACTCATTTCCTGCGGAGGGCCACATAGCATTCATGATGCCTCCTGAGGGCTGGAAGTGATGTCATTAGCAAGAAGTGATGTCATTAAATAGGTCATAACCAAAAATAAACTCTTTTTTCCTCACTTAGGAACTCATTAGCTGCCAATAAATATATATATATATATATGAATCTTCATCATATTTCAAGATATGGGAGAGCCCAATTTTCATGCAAGCTGCCCTTGCAGCAGTAATACCTCAGCACTACTCAGCAGCTGAAAGCCTGAGGGCCATATAAAAAGCTTCCATGGGCCACACCTGGCCCCCCCCTTATGTTTGATACTCCTGTGCTATACCATAATGACTGCCAACTTCAGTTTTCCTAAGCATTCATATTAAAGTAATAAACTTTAAAGCAGAAGTTCCCAAACTTTTTAGCACCAAGACCCACTTTTTAAAACAACACTCTATCGGGACCCACCTAGGTTTATGAGGCTTTAAAAAAATTCTTTATTATGGAACATCAGCTAAGATACATTTAGCTCTCTATATTTACACATGCTTGCCAAAGGAAGAAGCTCAGATCCTTGCAAACTGCAAAAGCTGAGCTCTATTCAGGGCGATTAGCTCCTGCAGTTTGCAAAACAGCTGCTCATTGCTATGCAAAGACCTCAGCTCCTGGAGTTTGCAAAACAGCTGCTGCGCTCTCTTGTGGGGCAATGAGCAGCTATCTTGCAGACTCCAGGAGCTGAGCTCTTTGCAGGGTAATTAGCTATCTCACAGCAACTGTTACCCTGCACATGCCCAATCTTGTCTGATCTTGGAAGCTAAGCAGGGTCAGGCCTGGTTAGTACTTGGATGGGAGACCGCGTGGGAATACCGGGTGCTGTAGGCTTGTACCATAGTCTTTCGAGACTGAAGGTTGCCAACCATAGCTATCTCATGTTTGAATACCCTCAGGGCTTGAGGCCATTAGTTATCTGATCTTGCCATCACCTGTGTTTACTTTGGAGGCTCAGCTCAGCACTTCACGACCCACCAGTGGGTCCCAGGCCACAGTTTGGGAATCGTTGCTTTAAGTTTAAAGCATACGTTTCCCCATTGATTTGAGATGCCATTTTAGTCCATTTAAAGCAGGTAGTGCCGGGAGAACACTAGTTTCACCAGCGTTACAAGCGCGTAGGATTGGGCTGTGAGAGTTTTTACTGTTTATGGCGCAATCCACCCATTATGTAGCATGTCCCTTCCAACGCAATTATTGCTTTCTTTCCCCCTCTGCTTACAAGGGAAATCTTTAGAAAGAAGCATGCTTTCACAGCTTGACCCCCTGGCTGGACCAGCAACCCCCATGCTCAGATATGGCTGCAGTTGTGCAGAGCAGATCATGATGCACATCAGATGCAAGTCCCACTAGACTACAGGTTGTGGGCAGGCCCAGGCCAAGCATATAGGCAAAACTGGGCAACCACTGGGAAGGGGCACATTTGTATAGTTCTTCTTGAGACTGCAAAGACACTTCACGTGTCTTATCTTCATGTACTCCTTACCACAACCAGGAAAGGTCAGTAAGGTTGCAATCCTATATGTACTTACCTGGGGTAAGTCCCATTGCATTTGCAGAGTCTTACTTCTGAGCAGATATGCTTAGGCTTGATCCTCAGCTGGAACTGAAAAGGAAATCACCTAGTGAGTACATGGTAGGGGTGAGCGTGACCAGCCAAAGTTTTCCTGGCATCTGGGTTAGCATTGGCAAATGCTGCCCCCCTTTACCTGCATCAGCCTCTGCTCTTCCTGCCTGTGTGTTGCCATTGCACACCCCCTCTGGCTATACTACACCTGTCATGCTACCCCAGGTGCCAGGAGTCCTTGGGCTGGCCCAGTCAACCAAACCCATATTTCTGTACTTCTGAATCCTTTTGTAACCCTGGCCGCTTTCATCAGAAAGAAACCGCATTTGCTAAAACAGCTGCCTTCAGCACAGCTGCTTTAGTGAATTGTACTTGGTGAGTGGTACATTGTACTCAACGCCACAATTTTTCCTATGCATGTCTACTCAGAAGGAAGCCCTACCAATTGAACTTCCTCCAAGACAAGGGTGCATAGGATTGCAGCCTAACAGGCACTTTTTAAAGAGAGGGATACCCCAGCTTTTGGTTGCTGGGGCCACGTCACTTCCACTTGCTGCTATGGTGAGATGGAACAGCAAACAGATTCAGTGACTCAAAGAATATTCTCCTGATAGGAGAAAAGTATTTGCAGTATAAGAGAGGAACGAGTTGGGGGGGGGGCCTATGTGTCTATAACACCACTGGGCTCAAAAGGAAAGTCAAATGGTGGATCCTTTGTGGCCATGCACTGTGCTTTGGGGTCACCCCAACTGACGTGGTGGCTCTCTTGTATTTAGCAGGTGGAGAGGAACTGTCCCTATTCACTCCAGCATAATGTCCCTCTGCCCCTCTTTAATCCCCCTCATAATCCCCCTCTACCCCTGGGGGTTGGGGATAAGAATAGGCCCTCAGTTTGGCTCTACTTGTTGTAAGAGGCAACTAAATAGCCACAGGGTAGATGGGACTCCTTAGCCTGGGAAGGCAGCTCATGTGAGAGAAGGAAAACTCCGATCCCAAACCTCCACTGCCTTGTGGCTACATCCAGTTATGGAAAAGGCTTCAGGAGTCAACCTCGAGGCAAAATCCAGAGCCGGAGTCCCTGAGGCAGTTCATGGCTGAACACAGTCACGTTCTGGCAACTCCTGCAATGCCACTGGAACCAACCGTATTGGCTTCTGCCTTTCCACTGGACCATTCCAGCAACGTTGAGAGGGGGGATTTGCTGCATGGGTAACAGTCTATCCTCCATATTGACTTTACCCAGGCTTTGCGCACTGGAGAGCACACTCTGTTCCAGAATCACCATTCAGAGCATGATACCATAGTCTTTCGAGACTGAAGGATGCCAACAACAAAAATGTCCCTCCCTGAGGCTGTTACTAATGTCTCTTTTTAAGACTATGAACTGCTTTGGGACAGGGAAGCATTTTCTTTTTTTCCTCTCCGCAACCAAGACTTCTTTCTCAACTCTTCAATGGAAAAGTGACATCTCAGTACTTGCACTTATAAAAATAACAACAAATAACAGTGTCTCGGACTTCTTGTCATGTGTTTTCATGACAACACAGGGACGTAGGCGGTTGATATTCTCATCTTCCAATGAGAAACGGACTTCTCAGGCCACCCAGAGAGTTTCGGGCAAAGCAAAGGTTGAGGATCGACTCTTACATTCCGTCCACTCTGCGGGTTTGTATCCTCAAACAACAAACATGAAAAGGTCTTCAAACCGGAAATATAAATCTGATTTATAGTTCTTACATTGCTGGGTTCCCCCCTTTTCTTTCTCTCCCCCCCCCCCTTTCAAGTAATTTTTGCTTTCAGATTAATGAGACTATCAAATTCCACTCTCTGGGATTTTTTTTCCCTGTTTGACTTTAGTGCCTTCCATAAGCTAAATATATTTCTAAATAAGGCAGAGTTTTTGCAAGGCCAGAGGAAGCCTTGCGCATCAAAACCTCGACATGTTAGAGTGGCATGAAGCAATATAAAATCATAAAGCCTGTTGTAAAAATGGTACCCTTGAGAGGCGACTATCCATGGAAAAGAGGGCTGCTCGTACGCTAAGGAAATGCTCAAGGTTTGTGAATTAATGCCAGGCGTTGGCCTGGCGCATCCGAGCGTAGAAGAGCCAACTGCATTATGCGATGAGATTATTTCCTGTAATTTTGGAAGGTAAAACAAAGATGCTCCAATGTAATACAGACTTTAATATATTGACGTGTTGGAAATAGTCTGCGTCTGTCCATATGATTTTATGGTCCTGCTCTTTGATGGGCGGTATGTAGGCAGAATCGGTCCATAAATGAGGCAGACTGAGGCAGTTGCCTTAGGCGGAGGATTGGCAAAGAGTGGCGGGCACTAATGTCACATCTCTCTCTATCTCTTCTGCTGCTACTCCCACACCTCCCTCTTCCATGTTTAATGGGTTTGAAAAAGAAGAGAGAAGATGAGTTGTGGAAGAGAGGAGAATATTTGCATAGTGATTTCTGAGTGCACTGAGTACGTCACTTTTTAACAGAGGCATCTCTAGGATTTGCATCACAGAGGCATCATCTAGGATTTGCATCTCTAGGATTTGGGCAGGAGTTCTGGTCTAGAGGGTAGAGCCTCCGTCTGCCTGAAGATAACATCCACAAGGTTGCCAGTTCGAGGCCACCGGCACCGTGCGACCTTGAAGCAGCTGACAAGCTGAAGCTGAGCGATTTCCATCTGCTCTGAGCGTGGGAGGATGGAGGCCAGAATGTGAAGCCAGATTGGAATGAAACACCTGAATGTAGTGGTTCTTGAAAGAAAGAACCTTCTTTCAATTGTAAAAATCCCTATTTAATAAGGGATTTAAATAAAGCCTGCCTATGTAAACCGCCTTGAATAAAGTCTTGAATAAAGACCAAGAAAGGCGGTATATAAATACCTGTTATTATTATTATTATTATTCTAGGATTTGCATCACCTACTGTGAGAGCTCCTTGCATCACCTCCACGAATGGACCTCCTCATGTAATAATAATAATAATAATAATAATAATAATAATAATAATAATAATAATAATAATAATAAATTTATTTATATACCGCCTTTCTTGGTCGTCAGATCTCTCCTCAGATTTTATTCAAGGCGGTTTACATAAGCAGGCTATCTAAATCCCCGTAGGGATTTTTACAATTGAAAGAAGGTTCTATCTTTCAAGAACCACAACATTCAGATGTTTCTCTCTGATCTGGTTTCACATTCTGGCCTCCATCCTCCCACTCTCAGAGCAGATGGAATAACTCAGCTCAGCTTGTCAGCTGCTTCAAGCTCCAGACCAGGGGTGCCCAAACCCCGGCCCGGGGGCCACTTGCAGCCCTCAAGGCCTCTCAATGCGGCCCTCAGGGAGCCCCCGGTCTCCAATGAGCCTCTGGGCCTCTGGAGATTTGTTGAAGCCCACACTGGCTCAACACAACTTCTCTCAGTGTGAGGGCAACTGTTTGACCTCTTGAGTGAGCTGTGGGATGAGAGCTCCCTCCACTGCTTGCTCTTTCACATCTGTGATGCGGCGGCGGCAGCAAAGGAAAGGCCACCCTTGCTTTTTGCAAGACCTCTTATAGGTATTGAGCTATTGCAAGACCTTCATTCATTCATATAAGTTCCTTTAATATATTCATTTATGTAAACTTATGTAAATTTATTCAAATTTTAAATGTAAATTAATTCTTTATTTCCCCGGCCCCCGACACAGTGTCAGAGAGATGATGTGGCCCTCCTACCAAAAACTTTGGACACCCCTGGTCCAGACCATACAGAACAAATTAACAATATCATACGCAGAGCCCAAATGCAATGGCATGCACCCCTCCCCATTCACATTATTTATTTATTTTAATATATTAAAGTACAGGTCACCCAACAAGTCAATCACAAAAAAGTGGACAACTTGATGACACACAACTGAATAACAACACAATCCCATGCTTGTCTACCTAGAAGTAAGTCCCACTGTGTTCAAACTCCTAGGAAAGTATGTATAGGATTGCAGCCTAAGAGTTCTAGTTTTAGCTCTTTGAGCTAAATGAGAGAGTTGACTCATACTGACACATTATTGCCTTGGTTCTCAAACTCCTTGGGAGTGTGTGTGGGGGGGACATTAGTATGTGGGGGGGGGAGGGCTGAGACAGTGAAACAATCCCCAGGATTGCACTGTTGCCAGGGATGGGAGTTTTTTTTTTGTTTTGTTTGTTTTAAACTTAACCCACAGCTAGTGCCAGAATTAAAAAAATTTTTTTAATTGTTTTAACAAAAACTGGGCACTTCCACTTTTGCGATGAAAATCAGAAGTGCCTGTTTTCTGTTATTTTTAGATGTTTGGAGATGTAGGGAGTCCTGCAAAGGGCTCCCCAGACTCTTCAACCTCTCAGCACTCCAACACTAGCTGCAACTAAGTTTTTAAAAAATCCCCTCCCATTCCAAGTAGCAGTGCAATCCTAGGGACTGCATCACTTCCTTTCCCCGCTCCTTAAGGGGCCAGAGGCAAGGTTTTCTCGGGCTGGGGTTTCATGACACCCCAGTTTGAGACCCTCTGTCTTATTAGTTCCCAGTTGTGTCATAATAACACCTCATTGGCTCTCGGAACAATCAGTCTCATTGGTCTGTTTTGAGTTAAAGAAATCCACTTTTTGTTCCATAAAGCAGTTGTGGTTTTCTTTTCTGGTTATTTGGCTGTAACGTTTAATAGAACCAAGATATTTCAACCTGGTTTGTTGCATTGCATTTGCCATTAAATTACCATCAAACGAAATATAATATTATGGTATTATTCAAAAATACCAGAATTTTCACAATTTTGACCAGTAGTGGTATCATACATGTAACCCCAAGTATGTCACGAGATGTGGTCCACACCCCTCTAGTGATACCACTACTTTTTAAAGTGGTGCTCCTCTTTTATTTAGAAAGAGAAGAGCAATTCTCCCCATTTACCTCTGCATAGTTTCTTTTCCAGGGATTATTTGCCAACATTTTTTCTACCTCTTTTTTCAAACTACGAGCCCTTTGGTGACAAGGAACCATTTGTTCTGCTATGTAATCTGTGTTGTGAACTTTATTAAAAGCAGCATATACATATTTTTAAAAAATAACCTTGGCATTGTCCTTACAACAACCCTGCAAAGTAATTATTAACAATGAATATTATCCCCATTTTGCAGATGAGGAAGACTGAGACTGAGCAGGAGAGTCTTGCCTAAGGCCGCAGACTGAGTTCATAGCAGAGGAAGAGATTCAAACCAGAGAAGTCTTGCTACACAACTCGGTTTCTTCACCACTATGTTAGCAGCTCTCCATATGGGTCAAGAACTCACCATCTCAGAAATCACCCTTCTCCCTGCCTCAACTACTGTATCTAGTGCCTCTCCTGCCATAAAACATCAAATCCCCTTTGCTTGCTTTCTGTAGTATGGAAGCTGTCAGTCAATTTTTATGTGTAATGAAAAGTGCCCTGATATCCCCCTGCTTGCCAAGATCAAGCAGAGGGGTTAAAAGTTAAGTTTTCCAAAGCTCAAGCAGATAGATATATTGGATTCAGAATCAGTGTTTGTCATCGCCGCGCTGGCCTTCCACCTCCTTCAGAGCCTTAATAAGCAGGCAGACCCAGGTGAGAAGCCTATCGAACATTTGCAGAATTGCTAAATTAAGAGCTGCTTAATTGACAGGATTGTAGGTGAGCATTAGTGAAGAACAAAAAAAAAATCCACAATCCAAAGTACGGTTATGCCTTTTTTCTAGGATCAATCAGAAATAAACAAAACAAAGTAAAAATCAAACAGTGGGATCAAGTTCAAGCAAGAGCTGGGGCTGGTTGCACAATCCTATATATGTTTATTTAGAAGTCCCATTGCATTCACTGGAGCTTATGTCCAGGAATGAATTATAATTTTATTAGTTGTGGTTGTGTTAGTTCCACTTTAGTGTTGTTTTAATTGTTTTATCTTTAACACTTTGAGCATGGTTTCAATTCAACTAGTATCGGTTTTATTTTGTAAGCCGCCCTTAAGTGTGGGAGAAAAGCGGGGTATAAATTCTTCAAGTGAATGAATGAATGAATGAATGAATGAAATGGACACTTCAGAGATAAATCTCCACACCAGGGACCAAGTCTGGCCTTGAAAATGGAAGGTGGGGGTTAAGAGTGAACCTCCCCCCTTCCTGAAGTTCAGGCCTTGACTAAAACTGACCAACCCATTTCTGATTTGATCAAGGAATATAAGCACAACCAAAACTTCTGCTCATCTCAAAGAGATCACAGCACCGCTCAAGGACATGGCATTTATTGGACAAGATATTCTACTGTACATATATTTGCACCCGAAATTACAATGGGCTGGTTTATGCCGGTATTCCACTGAGATGTGTCAAATACATTTTTATTTTTAACTATCCAGACACTGGAAGGCTTAAGAGTAATTATTTTTCCTCAAGTGGCACTACCAAGATGGATATTAAAACTCTTCTCCCAAACATCCCATTTAAAAAAAAGAAAGAAAGAAAAACACAACACAATGAAAAGGATTTCAAAGGCTTGACTATGAATAGAAAAATGATCTCCACTCTTGTGTAATTAAATGCATTGTATTAATATGTGCATCAATGCAAAAATCAATAAATAATGAATTACCCCTGATTGTAATTGAATGTTTTCTTAATTTTATTGTCAGCCATGATAAATAATCAGTACTTTTATACTGCATTAAATTAATTAGAGTGTCATTTCTGGTACATACATCAGCAGTGAAGTAATGCAGTGACATCTGTTTCTAATGTCTCAAAGATGTGGTATTCCTTATTAAGGGAAAGAAAGAGGTATTAGGCATGTTTTCCTTGTGATTGGCAGCTAGGCTGGAGTGGAGGGGGGAGAAAACCAGGAAAGGAATTCGCATTTCGAGTGAGTACTTAGCACCGATTGACACTTGACTTTTTGAACCCTAGAATCCACTGCAGTGGCACAAAGAATCTTGGGGTGCAGCCATCAATGCCCCAGTGAACTAAACCCTGCATCCCAAACACTGCCAACCCAGAGCCGGTGCCACAGATGTGACCTTATCAGACATGGGCCTAAGGGCCTATTTCCACCCAAGAGCCTGCCAAAGATAAATCCAGCTCTGGGATCTGTGCAAGTCACGGTATGATGCTCTGTTGTGCCACTGCTCTCTGCCGGAGCAGACAGTCGCAAACATGCTTTAAAGCACGCTGCGACAGAGCAGAAGTTAGTAGCACTGGTGGGAAGGCCTCAGCGCACACTGGAGCAGGTAAGCTCCATGACAGGCAACAGAGGATGGGAGAAGGCTGGGAAAAGGATTAACAGGATAGGGAGGGCCAAATCCGCCATCAAGGATCCACCCTGAATTGCGCCAGCAATTTAGCAGGTGCAGGTCTGAGTAGACCTGTTGCCATGGCTGAGACTTTCCCCGGGGCACGGGGACAAATGCCCCCTTATCTTGAGGAGCCTGCCAGCTGTCCAATTTCCCTCATAGGATGCAGAAGAGCCCACGCTGGTGGGAGAGGATGGATTTGATTGGGCAAGCCTATCAGTGTCAGTCTCTCTGTCTATCTGTCTGTCTCACACACATGAAATAACTTCATGGAGGACAAGTCTATGGCCCCCAGTCACAACAGCTTTATGTTACCTGCAGATCGTAGCATAGCCAGAGGAGGTGCAGTGCAGTAAGTACAGCAAGCATCTCAATGCACCGCATAAGTGGTCCTTTCCACTCACTATTGAACCCCGTTTGAGCAGCGATGGAAATGCACAGGTGCTCATTCACTGTGCATTGCTGTCACTGACCTGAGTGGCTCCAATGGTGAGTGGGAGAGATCACTTACATGGTGCATTGCTCCACCTGCTGTACTTATCACACAGCTCTTCTCCTGGCTATGCTACTGCCTCCAGGTTCCCTGGGAGCATACTTCAAAATGTCAGTTGCAGGGAGTTTAGATGAGTGTCAGATGTCAGATGAAGCGAGGTATTTATTCATTTTAAAAAAAAAAAAATTGTATCCCTCACCCTTTTTGTAGATTGAGGGCAGCTTATGTGCAAACCATAAAAGCAATGCCATTAATCAATGAATTTTAAAAATTAACAACAAGCACAAAATCCAAGATCGAAGTTAAAAACAAAAAAACAAAAAACAGAAGTGTGAAAAAGAGGAGCCAGCTAATATGTGAAGACCTGCCAAAAAAGATAGGTCTTCAACCAGATTTGGAAAACTGGCAGTAAAGAATGGAGCCAAATCTCACAGTGCAGGGAGTTCCACCGGCTGGGCAGAACTATTAAGAACGCTCTCTTGTGGGTCAGAAGACTGTGACCCCACAGTGTCTCTGATTGATCTAACAGAATGGGCAGATACATTTTTTAAAATTAATTTTTTAATTATTTTCCAAAATAAAAACAAATAACAAATATAAACAAACACATAACAAACACAAAATCAATACACAAAAAAAACACAAAAACATACCATTGAAGGGTGCAGCAATCATATATCAATATATCTAATCAATCAATACATATCTTCTAATCTTGTTCCTCTTCTAGTTTAACCTCTTGATATCATTTATCTATCATATCATATCCTGTATAATATATCATGCATACAATATATTCATCTAAATGCCCTATCTTATACATCTACAACTTCATTTTCAACCAAGCATAAAATGGTCTCCATTGCTCAATCTGTGTCAGTTTACGCTGTTGATCCAAAATCTCTGTAAGCCTATCCATTTCCGTCACATTCATTATTTTCTCTATTAATTCATCTTTCGTTGGAATTTAATATCTTTCCAGTATCTAGCATATAAAATCCTTGCAGTAGTTAATATCACAATAACTAAATACACATCATTTTCTTTATCTATAATATCTAAGGTGATATTAAGCAAAAATAACTCTGGTTTCAGCGGTATCGTAAATACAACAATCTCTTGTATTAGATTTCTTACCATTTTCCAGTATACTTGCATTTTTTTACATGTCCACTATATATGATAAAATGTCCCTTCTTCACATTTACACTTCCAACAATTTTTTGATATGTTCTGATTCATTTTTACCAGTTTTACTGGTGTCATGTACCATCTATAAAACATTTTATATACATTTTCTTTAAAATTTATTGCTCTAGTAAATTTTATATTATATTTCCAAATCTGTTCCCATTGTTCTAAAGTAATATTATGGCCCATATTTTGCACCCATTTTATCATATATTCTTTTATTGTTTCTTCATGCATCTCAAAATCCAGTGGGAACATATACATTCTTTCGAAATATTTTTCTTTTGTTTCTAAGAGTATTCTATCAAATGGCATCTGTTCTGAATAGAATCCTTCTTGTTTATCTTTCCCAAATTTTGGATCAAGTTGCAAGCAAGTCCACCAATCCATCTCCACATCCTGTCTTAACAGTTCTTCTTTTGTCTTTAATTGCCCATCTTTCTTCAATAAACTTTCATATCTAAGCATTTTTGTTGTCTCTAGTAAATTCAGCCGGGTACATGCTTCTAGCACCATCCATCGGGGGGGGGGATTTTGGTATACATCTGTCTTTGTATTTTAGCCCAGATTCATAATAAAGATTTCCTTAATATATGATTATTGAATCACTTGTAGTCGTTTGCTTTTCCATACTAAACAAATGCATGCCATCCCCCATTCAAGATCATGTCCCTCCAGTTTAAGTATTCTTTGATCTTCTAATATAATCCACTCTTTAATCCATAGTAGCGCTGCGGCCTTATAATATAAAAACCAATCAGGAAGCCCCATGCCTCCTCTTAGTTTCACATCTTGCAAGGCCTTCATTTTAATTCTTGGTTTCTTTCCCTGCCAGATGAATTTTGAGATAATTTGATTAGTTTCTTTAAATATATTTTGCTTCAAAATTACAGGGATTGTTTGGAAAAGAAAGTTTATTTTAGGCAAAACATTCATTTTCACTGCAGCAACTCTTCCCATCAATGAAAGTTGCAATTCTTTCCATTTTGTTAAATCTCTTTTTATTTCTTCAATCAATTTCAAATAATTATCTTTCAGTAATGTGCTTGTTTTCTTTGTTGATTGAATCCCTAAATATTTAATTTTTCTTCTTCTTTGAAATTTGTTAATTCCACCAATTCCTGTATTTTCTTTCTTTGCATACTCTTTGTTAAGATTTTCGTTTTCTTGACATTTATTTTCAGTCCTGTCACTTCAGTATATTCTCGCAACACATCTAACAAATTTTTGGCAGATTCTAATGGTCCTTCTCTAATCGCCATAAGGTCATTTGCAAATCCCTGGATTTTAAATTCTTCACCTCTTATTTTTAATCCTTTAATCTCTTCTGTCTTTCTCACTTGATTCAAAAGTATTTCCATAATCACTATAAATAATAATGGAGAAAGTGGACATCCCTGTCTCGTTCCTTTTTCAATTTTTATCTCCTCTGAAAGCTCTCCATTTATTCTAATTCTAGCAGTTTGATTCTTATATATAGCTTTAATCATAGCAATAAATGGAGTTCCTACATCCATCATTTCAAATTGTAAAAACATCAAATTCCAGTTCACATTATCAAATGCTTTTTGAAAATCTATAAAAAACATCGCCATTTGCTTAGCAGGATGCATTTCATAATACAAAAAGTTCAATATCTTTCTCATATTATTTCTAATTTGTCTTCTTGGTAAGAACCCTGCTTGGTCTTGATGAATAATGTTTATCAAAACTCTTTTTAATCTTGAAGCTAATATTGTTGCAAAAATTTTATAATCCACATTAAGTAGTGAAATTGGTCTATAATTTTGAATCTCTTCTTGGTCAAGCCCTTCTTTATGTATAACTGTAATAATTGCTTCCTTCCAAGTATCAGGAATTTTATCCTTTTGCTGTATTTCTTCTATCAGTTTTTTAAATGGTAATATCATCTCTTCTTCAAAACATTTATAAAATTCAGCTGGTAATCCATCGCTACCTGGCGATTTCTGATTTTTTTTGTTTAGCGGTTGCTTCTGAAATCTCACTAACTGATATTGGTTGATTTAAACTTTCTTTTTGTTGCTGCGACATCTTTAATTCATTATTTTTTTGTAAATAATTCCTTTGAATAATGCTTGAGATCCCTTCTTCCATATATAATTTTTCATAAAAGTTTTTAGCAATATCAATCATATCTTTTACATTCATAGTCTTTTTTCCATCTTCGTTCTTTAATGTGTCTATATAGGATTTCATTTTCTCTCTCTTTATAAGCCAACCATTTTCCAGTTTTATTGGCATTTTCAAAAAAGTTTTGTCTAGCAAAAATAACTTTCTTTGCTAGTTCTTCTGTCAATAAAATGTTCAATTTATGTTGTACCTCTCTCATTCTCTGTTTTATCTCCAGTGCTGTAGGGTTTTGCTTTGCCAATAATTCTTGTCATTGCAATTCTTTCTCTAATTCTACGTATCTTTTCTCTCTTTTCTTTTTCTTGCACCCTCTCTTATTGCCAATCCTCTAAAGACAGCTTTACTAGCATCCCAGACTGTGGTCATTGGTATATCAGGTGTAATATTAGCTCTAAAATAATGTTCTATTTCTTCTTTCAAACTCTTTTTAAATTTTTCATTTTTTAAACTATTAATATTCAATCTCCATTGAGATGACTTTTGAAGAGTTTCACATTTGCTCATTACTGAATTGTGATCTGATAGTATCTTTGGTAATATTTCCACTTCTACCAGATTTTTAGTCCATACTCATGGTATTCAAAGAGCATCAATCCTTGACCACATCTGGTGTCCATTTGAATAAAAAGTATAGTCTTTAATTTCTGGGTATCTTGTTCTCCATATATCTATCAGATACATCTCTTCTGCTAATTGTAAAAATTCTTTAGGAATTTGTAGTCTCCTTTTTTTCTTCTCTTTTAATTGCGTCTATGTAGAATCCATTTGTCTATCAAAAACTGAATTAAAGTCTCCAACAATACAGCACTGTTCGTATTCTCTAATACTTGTGTCTTTGCATAACTTTACAAAAAGTTCTTGCTGATTTTCATTTGGTGCATAAATATTCACAATTAAGACGCTTGCATTTCCACCATCAATATTCTTGCATCTTGTGATGCATATATTAATTTTGGTCTCAGTCTTTCTTTACGTATGTGGCCACACCCCTTTAAAAAAAAATCTGAGGCTATAAATACTTCTCCTAATTTTTTGTTCACAAGCAGTGTTTTATTCATATTTTTGATGTGCGTTTCTTGTATACAAGTTATATCCATATTTAACTTTTGCAATTGAAGGAAGACTTTCTTTCATTTTTGAGGTGAATTTAAGCTGTTTATGTTGACAGAGTAAATACTCCATCCTCCCTTAACCATCATGTTTCTTTTTACTATTCACCTTCTCTTTTTGTCTTCTTCTTGTTGCTATCAGTGAATACCTCCTTGCCCCTCTAGTTTCTTCCTTCTCTGATTCCTCAGTTGTCTCTGAATCATCTGATTTCTTTTCTTCCAGCTCCATTTCTACACTTTCCTCATTTTCTTCATTTCTCATCTCACCTTTCATCACTGTACTCAAGAAGTTTTCTGCTTTCATTGTTGACTTTATATTATATCTCTGTGACTGGAATTGAAAAAACATACCCTCTGGAGAAAGCCATCTATATGATATTTGCTTTCCTCTTAAAAATTTTGCTAGCTCTTCATATTCTTTTCTCTTCTTTCTCACTCTCCATGGAATATGTCTCAGAATTTTCACTTTGCTACCCTCCACCATCCATTCCTTTTCCAGTGAGATCTTCAATATTTTATCTCTGTAAAAAGTTCTGATGAATTTCACATGGATTTCTCTTGGTGGTTCATGTTTTCTTAGAAAAAAGTGCTCACTCTTCTCGCTGAATCCAGATCCATGAATATCAACTCTGTTAGCGTGTCAATCCACCCTGATATTAAATCACCAGTCAGATGTCATGTATCTTCCCCTTTCTGTTCTGGGACATTCTGTATTCTCACCACTCAAGCTGCACTGTCCACCTGGATTTCTATTAAAGTTGCCTCTCCATCATATTGGTTTTGTTCTATCTCCAGTATTCTAGATTGATCTTTTGTTGTCTTTTTTTCTAATTTTCTAATCTTTTGTGTATTCTCATCTGCTTGGCCTTTAACAGCTTTCAGTTGCACACTAAGATCATTTAGTTGTGTAGTTAAAACATCCAGACTAGCTTGAACCTGCAGAAATTGATTTGTGTGCTGCTGTCCCATCACCACAAATATTTCTATATTGTCTTATATTGTCTGCTTCCAATCTTTCCCTTTCGGTTCCTCTTGTGTTAGTTTTCCCAAGTTTGACTCCAGGGTGGGAGAGCCCCTAACTTTCGCTCCTTTTCCTGTCATCCTTTTTCTTCCTTCTTATATCTTCTTTCCTGTAAAACTCAAAGATCTGTTATCACATATATCACTATCAATTACCCATACATCACATCACATCATCAAAAAAAATTCAACTGTGCACCCATAAAAATCAACACAAGGAAATTTTAAGTCAAATAAACCTTTGCCTTGCAATATTTTTAATGCCACTAGATGTCCTCAGCATATCGTCCTCCTTACTTCACTTGTCGTCCTGTTCTTATCCTTGCAATGTCTTTTTTAATCCACTAGATGTCCCCAATGTTCTATTCTTCTTATTCTATTGTTTTGATTCTATTGCTTACGTTTGTTGCTGTATCAATCGGATTCCGTTCCAGGAGATAGTCTGAGGACTTCAAAACAATGAAACCACTTTTGCAAAACAAAGTAATGCAGCTCTCCAGCCCTCTCCACAGGCACTCCAAGATCTCCACAGGAAAACAAAACTGAGGGTTTCAAAGCAAAGTTTATATTCCAAAACAATTAATTTGTAATCCAATGAGTTTTAGATTTGTAAAGTTAGAGTTATGTTCTCATATTTCCATAACAAGCTCGGTAGGTCTCCTCCAAAGCTTCTTCTCACACAAGCAAACAAATGAGCGGAGAAAGCCTCCCCCCCTCTTCCTCTTCCCAGAGGGGGAAAACCTGCCCCTCCTCCTTCTTCCCTCTGGCAAAAGCTTAATCAGGCAGTCAATTAATCAATCAATGCCAGACATACACAGCAGAACAACACTCAAGTAGTTCTTCCAAAGTCCTTCCCTGCTTGGGGCCTTCAGCTTAGTTTCAACATGAATCCTCACCAACACTGACATTGATGGTTGGCTTCCCTTGGAGAAAAACAGCCCCTGGCTGGACCCTTCCTCTCCGAAACAGTACGCCATCTGTAGGATCGAATCTCTCCTGATCACAGATCCTTGGATCTCCTCAGACCCACGGTTTTTTGGGAGGAAATAGCATGCTTTCCCAAGAGCTTTCAAGAGCTCAGAAAAGCACAGCCATTCAGTTGCCTCTGGCCCACCCACCCATCCACCCCGAATGGGCAGATTCATGAAGGGGAGGCAGCCCATGAGATATTTTGTACCTAAGCTGCGTAGAGCTTTCAGGGTAATAACCAGCTGCTTGGATCATGCCCAGAAACAAACTGGTAGCTAGTGCAGCTGCAGTACTAAAGGAGTTGCATGCTCAAGTAATAGGGCACTTGTCAGTACAGCAAGCACATTTTGCTTGAGTCGAAGTTTCCAGAAAGTCTTCATGGGGCTACATGAAGGTAGAGGGTGTTACAGTAGTCTATACACAAGGGAACAAAGATGTGGGCATCATGGTTGGGCCTGACCAAGACAGAAATGGGTGTTGCTGGTCCATTTCCAAAGGTGAGGAAAAGCACCCCAGGCCACAGGTGACGCCTATATATCTAGCAGCAAACTCACATCCAGGAATACTCTAAAGTTGCATACCAGATCTGTCAGGGGAATACGACCCATCAAGAACAGGCTGACACACCAGTGCCAACTCTGGAAGCTCCTCTCCCTTACGCTTGACATTTTTAAACTCATTTTTAAAAAATCACACAATGGAGCCATTGTAATCTCTCTGCATTTGGAAAGGCAAATATATCGGATTGGAAAGTGCTATTGAAGACAAACGGTTCTCATCCTCTTTTTCCGTGCACGATTGCCAAACAGAAGCCAAGTCCCTTGTAAGGATCTGCTGCTGCATTAGAGCCTCTGAAAGTGCTGCCACCTACTGGCACATGCAGAGAAGTCTGGCTTTCCCTGTCCATAGTGTTCAGCATCGTTTAAAACGGAGCAAACCCAGCAGAAAGTATGCACCCATCATTACTGAAACATAGACAAGAATGGATTTTTTTGCCGCTACTTTACTGCCAGCCCCTGGATGACAGCATTTCACTAAAGATGTGCTTTCGTGTAGGGCTGGCCCATTCATGGGGCCAACTGAGTGGTTGCCTAAGGCAGCAAATCGCCAGAACGGCCCACTTTTATTCATCCACTTGTGTTCACTGCTGCTGCTCCTTCTCCCACTCCCCTGGATTGAAAAAGAGGGAGAGACAGTGAAAGAAAAAGCATGGAAGGAAGAAGAGTGGTAGGCTAGAGGGTCTCTTAAGGAGCACTGGGAGGAGCAGAGGCTGGCTCAAACTGTCCCCATGCAGTTAAGGACGTGCAAGGGCCATGAACACATATATTGTGCCCTCTCTGCTCCTAGCAAGGCACTGCAGCATCATCAAGTGTATGTGTGAAGGGGAGGCAATGCAAGAGGCCAGACAAGTCCACACACCTGCTGTCATTCATAATCCGTGGAACTCCTTGCCACAGGATGTGGTGGTGGAACCTGGCCTAGATACTTTTAAAAGGGGACTGGATCTCCTTGATGAGTATGCACAACCTCCTGGTTTCAGGCTGTCTCTGAATGCCAGTTACAAGGAAGTGGCAAGATACAGGATGCAGGTATCTTGTTGTCTTGTGTGCTCCCTAAGGCAACTGGTAGGCCACTGTGAGATCGAGGGAAGCTGGACTGGATGGGCCCTTGTCCTGATCCAGCAAATCTCTTCCAATGTTCTGAACACAGCAGTTTAGAGGCCAAGCTGCTGATTAAGAACCACACACAGCCCAATTTGAATCTTGCCTCTGCCATGACCTCACTAAGAAAATTATTCTTCTTTTGCGGTTTTGATGGAGCCAGGTTAAATGTGAGTTTAAAGTGTTAGTGTGATGCTGCATTGTGGACTGAACGGATGTGAAAGGACCACTCTAGTAACTTAAGTATGATGGAAATGGTTCACATAGGGCACCAAATGCACATTCGCATGGCCACAACATTTGAACCCTTACGGATTTCCCCCATGGTGATGGTGCTATTCTTTTATTTGAATCATGCAACCCATATTAGGTCATTGGAAGCTGCCATTCAGAGTCCGATCATTAGTCCTTCAGACTCAGTATTGTTCAATACTGCAGCTGCACTTCAGAATGTCAGTTCTCTACTTGGAAACACGAGGGCTTGAAACGGGAACTTTCGGCACACAAAACAGGTTCTCCATCACCGAACGCCAATCCTTCCCCTGCAGAGTCCTTTATGTTCGAAGAAAGGCACGACTGAAATTAAGTAAGCAAATATAACAGCGGAACAAGACACCTCGCCGCACACAATGGAGGCAGGATCAGGACCTATGCACGCATTGTCGTTTCCAAGCCATGCACAGAAACCAAGTTCTGAAGTGCATTTAAACACACACACACTTTCCATTCTTAGACGCTTTTTCTTTTAAATGCTTGTTCAAAAGATGACAGCCACATTGTGAAAAGTTCAGAGGCTGAAGAAAGCAAGTCCCAGCCCCAGAAAGATGCCACGAGAGAGAAGCACAATGGCAGGTGAATTTTCTCTCTCTCTCTCTTTTTTGTACAAATTCATATTGAATCAGCTCCGAAGACATACCGAAAATAATGATGATGATTATGTTGATGACGATGACAATTATAATCATCCCCAAATAATTCACGCCATTGGCTTTCACACAAATACAAATTAAGATTTCACATTTTAATAGGACTGTACCCCTTTTCAGCAATGTTTTCCTTCCCTTTCTCTCTCTTTTTGCAAGAACTTCTTGAAGAAGGAGAAAAAAAAATAAGATTTCTGAATTAAGAAAGTCATAGCAATTCTGCCAAAGTACAAGCACTTTGTATCAACAATCCTGCTGCACGTTCAACTCAAGAAGCCTCACTGAGTTTGACTGAGTTTCTCTCAAGATCTTACTCTTGAGAAAGCATGTGAAGGGTTGTAGCCTGGGGGCCCAATCCTATCCAATTTTCCAGTGCAACTGTGCTAATGGGGCATGCACTGCATCTTGTAGTGGGGCAGCAGTCACAGAGGCCTCCTTAAGGTATGGGAACATTTGTTCCCTTACCATGGGGCTGCATTGTAGTTGCACCGGGACTGGAAAATTGGATAGGATTGGGCCCTAAATTGTCTTAATGAAAAAGGATGTTTGTTCAGCACCTAGCTCCAGTTCTTGCTTCATTTGAGGAAGCAACAAGGCTGGAAAAAAGATAAAATGAACTACTTTTACATCTGTGGTGATAATCCCTGATTTGTTCTGTGACTTTGGATCTATTTATTTATTTAAAATATTTTATCCTGCCTTCACCCTCTGTTGCCAAGGCACTCAAGGCTGCTTGCTATAACTGTATGCAAACATAAAATACAGTGAAGTTACAATGTAATTAAGGCAATAATTACAACAAAGCACAATCCAATCAGAAGCAAGAGGAAAAGCTGGCAAAACAGCAAGGAGAACTTAAAATGAAAATGGGAGGTTTTAAAGTCCTGCTAGAAAACCAACAGGGAGAGTGCGATTATCAGTTCAAGTGGGAGGGAGTTCCAGAGTTGCGGTGCCACCACAGAGAAGACTCAACCCCTAGTTACTGCCAGCCTAGCTTCAGCCAGAGGCGGTACGTGTAGGAGGACCTCCATAGATGACCTTACACACCAGGCCCCCTCACATGGGTTCTTCAGATGCCCTACTCCCAAGCCAGACCCCCCACACCAGACATGATCCTTACAATTCTCCTTTTGCATTTGTTCACCCAAGAAAGAGAACAAGTGGGTAATATATGGTCAAAACAATTAAAACTGTGTTCAGTGTTGCAGGCTGAGGTTGATGGTAGACTTGGATCTGAGAAGGTGCAAAAGAGAGCGACTAAGATGATTACGGGCTGGGGCACCTTCCTTATGAGGAAAGGCTATGGCGTTTGGGCCTCTTCAGCCTAGAAAAGAGGCGCCTGTGGGGGGACATGATTGAGACATACAAAATTATGCAGGGGATGGACAGAGTGGATAGGGAGATGCTCTTTATACTCTCACATAACACCAGAACCAGGGGACATCCACTAAAATGGAGTGTTGGGAGAGTTAGAACAGACAAAAGAAAATATTTCTTTACTCAGCGTGTGGTTGGTCTGTGGAACTCCTTGCCACAGGATGTGGTGATGGTGTCTGGCCTGGCCGCCTTTAAAAGGGGATTGGACAGGTTTCTGGAGGAAAAATCCATCACGGGTTATAAGCCATGATGTGTATGCCCAACCTCCTGATTTTAGAAATGGGCTATGTCAGAATGCCAGATGCAAGGGAGGGCACCAGGATGAGGTCTCTTGTTACCTGGTGTGCTCCCTGGGGCATTTGGTAGGCCGCTGTGAGATACAGGAAGCTGGACTAGATGGGCCTATGGCCTGATCCAGTGGGGCTGTTCTTATGTTCTTAAGGTTAGAGATGTTATAAAATGAAAAATTAGGATGGACTAATGATAAATCATCAAGCATTACACGAAGGTGCCTCGAGTGTTTTGTGAGTGCCATGTACTTCTTTAAAGAGCTGCTTTTCAGAGAGCACTTTAGCACAATGGTAGAGCACCTGCAAGGCTGGCCCATCCATGCAAAGCCAGCTGGAAGAGGTCGCCTAAGTTTGGTGGGAGGTGACCGTTTCTGTGCTCATGCTTGCCTCCACTGCTCTCCCCTTTCTTTCTGCTCCCCGGGTTGGAAAAGGAAGAGGGGGACAGAGGGGTAGAGAACATGTGGAGATGAGGAGAATGCTAAGCTGAGAAGACACTGGAGCGTGGAAGGAGGAGAAGAGGCTGGTACGTCATTGGGTAAGGGGGTCAGCACCTGGCATGCAGCCTCAGGCATCAAGAGGTCTTAGGTTGGCTCTGAGCACCTGAATTACATGCAGAAAGTCCCAGATTTCACCCCTGTCATCTCCAGGTGGGGCTGGGCCCCTGTACAAGCCACTGGAGACCTGCTTGACAGCCAGGGATGGACAACTCCTAAACAAACCAAGGATCTGGTTTTGGTTAAGGCAGCTTCCTAGGGGCAGTCCCTGGTAAATCATGATTGTTAGCTCTCTGCCCAGGCTGACCCAGGGACAAAGCTAACTAGTTGGTTCATGGAAAGTTGCAGGCTGCTGAGTCACACCGAGTCAGCAG